>NC_041383.1:629013549-629016707 GCF_002162155.2 Triticum dicoccoides
CTCGGCGGCAGACAGCCGCCCCGTGAGACGATGTGAACAGCGAGGGAGAGGATGGTGGGGAAGCATCGTCGGGCCAACTGCTTTTCTCCTCTTGCAGTTGGGTTCGGTCGACGAAGACTCCACCGGCTCGCTCTGGCACGACACCCTCACAAAGGGCACCATGTAGATGCTTGATCCTTCAATCTCTGGTGGATGATCCATATGGGATCGATACTCCCACCACCGCTCCCTCACGATCGGATTCGGTGAATCTGTTTGCTCCATGGCCCAGAGGAGCAGCTCTATGTACTCCCGCACGACTCCCTCTGGGAGTATCGCTGCCTTTTCGCTCTATTGTAGATATTTGGCCATGGATGTCGCCGTCGCTGCTAGTTGGTCCTTGTTGTCAAACCAAGACTGTATCTCCAACATCCTAGCTAGCTTCACAGGGTCTCCGTCTGCGATCCTCACGTATCGGTTGTATTCCTCCACCAATCTACTTCTCCATAGCACCTTCACTCGCCGACGGTGGTTTTTGAATGGAAGAGGAGAGGAGCAGCACTGGTTTTGGATTAGAACGGGAGAGGAGCGACGCTGGTTTTGGATTGGAACAGGAGAGGAGGGGCGGTGGTTTTGAAATGGAAGAGGAGAGGAGCGGTGTTGGATTTAGATTGGAACAGGAGAGGAGTGGTGGTGGTTTAAGAGGAGAAGAGCGGAAGAGCGGCGCTGGTCTTGGAAGTATTTTTTTGCTTTGCGTATTTTGGGTCAAAGTTTGACCATGTACTGTATTTGACAAGCAAAATGTGAACGCATGTCACCAAAAATTGTATCGGTTGGTTCGTATCTGAATGTACTTTCAAATTATATTATTTTTGCAACATATAACATATATTTTATTTGCGAAAATCATGGTCAATTATGACCCAGAATAAAAGGGAGACTAGTTAATGTGGGGTTGCTTTCTTAATTGAAGGGTAAATTGATTTTGATTTTGATCCAGTCACAGCGCGCCGGCCCTCTCGTCCAATCCTAAATCACTGCCACACGCTCCTCTCCCTCTTCTCCATTGCAAAACCACCTCCTCTCCTCTCCATCATCTCCATTCCAAAACCACCGTCTTGCCTCTCCCTCTTCTCCATTGCAAAACCACCTCCTCTCATCTCCATCATCTCCATTCCAAAACCACCATCTCGCCTCTCCCTCTTCTCTATTGCATAACCACATACAGAACAAAATGAATGAATATACACTTAAAATGCATCCATATACATCTGCATGTGGTTCATGGTGAAATCTCTACAAAGACTTATATTTAGGAATGGAGGAAGTACTAGTATAGTACTACGTACTGTAATTTATCAGCGAGATAAATTTGTACAATTCTATGAAGCTTCTAGCTCCTGTTACATGTATCTTGCGTCCAAGGTTGCCCGTTGCAACATTTCATCAAATACAAAGGAGACTAACATGCATGCTATTGCATCTCAATGATTGACAGATCATAGCAAATATGTACTCCCTCCGTTCCAAAATAAGTGTCTCAACTTTGTGCAAACTTTAGTACAAAGTTGTACTACTACTAAGGTTGACACTTATTTTGGAATAGAGGCAGCTAAAGAAAAAAATGATCCATGCATTCCCTAGCCCTTGAACCGTGAACCCTGACCAGGCTTCAATTTGCTGGAAACGTTCGAGCTTCCTAATAAATGAAGTTTGCAACCTTTTGACCATCGGATCATTTTGTGCAGTTTCACCAAAATCGAGATGAGCATCCCTGTGGCAAAGAAATTGAAGAAGCATGATTAGAATAAGATTACTGGGACTAGTTGATGAGACATAAACTCATCACAAATACAATATGTAGAAGCGAGTAGAGGTTTCCCTAAAAAAGCCAGTAGAGGTATCAGGTATGTGCGGGGCAAAGAAGTAGAGAAATATCCACAGGGAGTGATGTGGGCAGCTAGAGCAGTGGTGCAAGCCGGCTGTAAAGGGAGTTGTACCTAAGGGACGTAGCTCAACCTTGAGGAGGGCGGCGGGAGGCGGCAACTGCCCACGTCGCGGCAGTGAGCAAGGGACGAAGGCAACCTCACCAGCTTTGTGAGAGAGAACGGTGGGGACCCCTGATTGGGACGTGCCGACAGTGGGTTTTCACCGTCGGCGACGGCCACCGCATCTACACTAAGCATCCACCCCTTCCCCAAGCGGACGTGATCCGCTGGGATGTTAGAGATGTGGCCACAGTCGTTGTGTGCGAGAGAGTGTGAAGAGAGCAACCCCAGCAAGCAACCGTGTAGGTTGGCCCGTCCTGACTATGTATATAGTGGAGCGCTCGCGCGAGTAGGAGTAAACTCCTCTCCAAAATATTAACCTTGCGATTGGCTCTTCGCCTCTTCGGGAAGTCGAGCAATAATGGTAGTGCAGTATATATCATTCTGGCTATATGAGACCGAATGAATTGCTGCACGTCCACCACGTGGGCGAGGGTCGAGGGGCGAGGGAGAGTGCTAGTAGTACATACGGAGCAAAATGAGTGAATCTACACTCTAAAATACGTTTATATACATCAGTGTTTGGAGTATGTACTAGTAGTTCATATTGAAATCTACAAAAGGACATATATATTCCAAACAATATGATATCATTTCTATAACCAAGGTAGTAGGGACGAGGAGTAAACGGAGGGAGTAGTAAATTTTTCTCCTCGTCCTGCGAGCCACCGCGCGCATGGGCGAGGGAGCGGGCGTAAAGGTGGAGCAAGCTTCACCTCATCCTGCGAGCCACCGCGCCCGTCGGCGGGGGAGACGGCATACTAAGCAAGCTTCTCCTTGTTATGCGAGTTGACGGGACACATCAAAAGTACTCCAGTGTATAGAGCCTTGCCTCTAAGGTAGGCCCCACATGGTTTGCCTCTTTTTTTAATTTAACATAACGCGTCAAGTCGCAATTTGTTTGTTCACCCGTGGTAGACAATCCACCCTCCACCAAGTGGACAACCAGTACACGTGCCAAATTACCATGTGGGCTGCCTTTTTCATACAAAAATGAGCTCCACCGTGTACCCGCGTGGGTGTGGTTGGGAAAGAGACGAGAGTACGTGCACCGTGCATGCACCTCTTCTCTTCGTGCATGTCCCGCACCTACGTGGGTGTGTGGGAGAGATACAAACCGCGTTCGTGAGT
>NC_041383.1:629017367-629022141 GCF_002162155.2 Triticum dicoccoides
GTCAAAGATATAGCACAACTGGCCTACCGGAACGTTAGAGGGCACATGTCAAGTTTGTGTGTGGCAGGGAGACATGGCTAGAGCACTTGATGTATTGGTGTGTGTGAGGGGGAGGGGGTGGGGGGAGGGGTAGGCAGAGGCCTAACTATAGAGGTAGAACGACTCGTATATGTGTTGAGAAGGAGAGACCCAGCTATGTCTTGAGGGAGATCGGTCGACATCCATACATAACTAAAGGATGGGAAATATGATGGGACAGAGAGAGAGAGCGGAGAGAGAGAGGGAGGGAGAGGGAGGGAGACGGGTAGAGTGCTGGATGGGTGATGGAGTTGCTTCTCGAAGATGTTGGGAGAGGCCTACTAGACAAACTGAGGGTGGAACTGCAATGTTATCGATAAGAGTGGGGATGTGTTTCTGTGTGTGCCTGTGCGTGATAGATCTGTCGGGACACATCCATGGATGATGAAGGGGAACCATGTGTTTGGTAAGCAAACCTAACTAGATCGGTAGATCAATTGTTGTTTGTCGGAGGAAGGGAGAGACACAACTAATGAGGTAGATCGATCGACGTGTGGGTAAAAATGAGTTATAAGGACCTAGCTAGCTATATGTATAGCGAGAGATCGGTCGGTGTACGTCCATTTGATAGAGGCAAATAAGGTCCAGCGAGATGGATAGACACAGAGAATGGAGCTAGGAGGTGGTGCGAGAGGCCCAACTACTAGCTAGATAGGGGGAGTGTGCGGTTGTGAGATCGATGAAAAGAGGGGCGAGAGTTTACACGTGTGTCTGACTGTATGAGAGACACGTGGCAAGGACACATAAAGGAGAAGATTGAAGGTGTGTGTCTATGTTGTAGGCAGGCATCGCTGGAGAGGTTTATCGATCGGTGTGTGTCGGAAAGGAGTTGTGGAGACTCTGGGAGAATGACCTAAAGAAAAAAAAATGAATGTGTCCGGTGGATAGAATAATGTCGAGGGAGGGGGAGGGCGAGGAGGGCGTGTGCATGCACAAGAGAAAGTTAGTGGTAGCTACAAAGGTTAGAGGATTGTGTGGGTGTAAGAGACTAACAAAGATCATAATTTGATATGAAAGAGGATTCATATATTTGAATAGGAGATCATAGTGTTTTAAACATTGCATGCATGAATATAGTGGTGATACACGTGTTGTGCACATGTTATACCATAATGTGATAATGCATGGTGTTTTCAACTCACAGCTAAATGCCGAACAATCTAAACCATACTATACATCAAACAATCTCACATTTTATTTGAATTTGTGATAATGTGTGGCGTTTGCAGCTTACAACTAAATATCGAGCAATCTAAACAATACTATATATCGAACATTCTCAGATTTTATTTGAATTTGTGGTAATGTGTGGTGTTTACAACTCACATCTAAATACTTGTAGGCGTAGGGGGCGGGGCACCATACATAATGTGATAAACACATTATACATATGAGACATGATTTAGATTATGAAGATCTAGCTAGAGCTAGAAATGTGATGTGATTTGAAATCAAAATAAAGTGGATTCAAAAAATCTAGTTCGAGTTCATATACTACACATAATTCATATGTAACTTGACACTAATCATGTGGTGTGTTGTGAAGATAATACACAAACGATGGTTTAACTTGACAATAATGATGATTGTAGATCTTATTAAAACAGAGAAATGAATTCAAATGCTTTGACTTCACAACAATCATTACTGTAGATCTTATTCAAATTTAGTTCATATTGAAGCGGTAGTATATACGTTTTAAATGCACTAAACGTTCATTTGAGTAGTAGGTTGCATGATACACGTAGCGAAATATTTTAATTGAACATAACATGAATTCAATGTTTTGAATGACATTTGTAGTGAGCATTGATTTGGTACAGTACACGTTAGGCTTGTCCAGAAATTTCAACCCGCACCTTGTTAGCCCGAAATATTTAAGATATATCTTTGTCTTGTTGTGCTCCGACAACTCCCTCCATCTCAACCCGTGCATTTCTATTCCGAAATTACAACGCGCGCGTAAACTCCCACCTCCTGTGAAATCCCGACACGTGAAATGCCCGTGGCACCCCTGAACCGAAAGAACCGCCTCAAATCGGTGGGGGGTACTTTCGTAACTTACCCCACATTTCGGACAAGCGCGTCTCTAAGCCATGGTTCCCCTCTGCCATCCCATCCGCCCACCCATTCATAGACCGAGGCCGAGAAAACCCGCGACGAAACCCCACACCCTGCTCCGTCCTCCACCCAGCCGGAGCCTCTTCCCCGACGATGTCGTCCACAGCAACACCTCGACGTCCCTCATCCACCGTACCGGATGAGGATCCGTCGTCGATCTCATCGTCCCGCCGGTTCAGCCACCCCGTCCTCCACCTCCAAGGAGCTGCCCCAACGTTCCCCTCGTCTTTAGTGCCACCTCCATTCCCACACCACCGTCTTCACCTGCACCACTGGAAGAGCATCATCATCACCGTTTCCTCGGATGAAGCTGCGGCCTAATCGGCGCCACCAAAGAGGTTGTACACTAATCGCCGCATTTTCTTCTTGATTCGATCTCACGGTGGTGCCGCCGCTCGGTCCCGAGCCAACACGGCACGGCTCCATCCACGGCGGCGTCGCCGGCCACTTCCTCCATGGCGTCGCTCCCTCAGCGGTGACGTCCACATCAGTAGGAGCTGCTGCTGCTTTAGCTCCCACTCGCGCTGCTGCTCTGCTCTTGCTCTCGGTCCCCTGCCTGGTTTGCTCTTCCTATTGCTCTTGCTCGCACTGCTGCTCTCGCTCTTGCTCTTGCTTGCAATGCTGCTCCGATTTGGCTACACTTCAGTCGACTGAATCGACTTTTGGGTCAGTCGATTTTCAAGGGGTGGGCTCGCCGGGGTGAAGGAAGAACCAGCCGCAGCAGGGAGGGGGCTCGCCGGAGAGGTACCCCACTATCTATCTTAGGGTTCAGGATGTGGGCGGTGGTCGCCGGCGTTGGCGGGGCGGTGGCGTGGGGATCGCCGGAGAAAAAGCTCGGCACGGGGGGGCCTAGAGGGATGGTCGGGGAGGCGGTGAACCGGCAGTGGGGAGTGTTTTCGAGGCGGGCGAGGCGGCGCACCACCGGCCGCAAGCGGTGGGGGGGCTGTTGTTTGGCCGGTGGTGGCTGGCGGCTCAGGGGGTGGAGGTTGAGGATGAACCGCAGGCCCTTGATTTTGTATCCAAAGGCTACAAAATCGACTGACCAGACAGGAAAAAGTCAGTCGACCGACGTGTAGGCTCACCTTGCTAGTGCGTTCAGTTTCGACAGCAAAATTCTATTTCGACAGCAAAATTCAGTCTTGACAGTTAAGTTCAGTTTCGACAGTTAAGTTCAGAGATGAGCGGCTGATGTATTTTACATCTAGCACTTTGTGGTTATGTATTTTACGTCATGTATTGGAGATGCTATTAGAATTCCACTTAGGTTAATGTTGTTCGTTATCTCTCTTGTCCTGCTTTAGCCTCAGCGTCGTACAACTCACCGGAGCTGCTCCAACGACGAAACCCTCGATCACAGCGGAGCAGTACCTCAGGCTCCATCTCCAGACGCCTAGGATCTTCTTCCCCTCCTCCAACAGCAAAGTCAGCCGGAGCATCCTCACTGGCCAACCCAATCACGCTGAGATCGACATGGCTTCGCCAAAGAGGTTGTACACTTGTTGTGTCTCTTTTTTACTCTACATGTTATATATATTGTCCACTGAGCACACGAGTGTCTCCTTGAAAGAAAAAACGTAGGAATTTTAATTTTCACTTGTCCTCCTTTTCAAGTTCCTATTCATGAAGCACAAGACTAAGAGATAGTAGCATAATAGCATTATAACCATACATTTTCTTGTGGTTTGACTTAATCTCACCATGCTTCTTTGCATCCTGTGATCTTCCAATTGTTGTGAATCAAACACCCAGATTGGCAGAAATCCAGTGTTTTTAAATTCTCTGTTTTGCACGTGCATTCCTATCCTATTCCTGTCTATTTCCTATCCCTGCATTGTTGGAATCCTCCAATTCAAACAAGCCCTTACAGAATTACTTCTCTTACAGATAGTTGTCAAAGAAAACTTTGTGTGGTTTGTCCCGCTCCTGCTGCACCGTCGTCCACCCCAGCTCAGCTGCTCCAAGGACAGAAGAGTCCAGCACAGCAGGGATCCGACCTCCAGACTGTCTTTCGCCGCCTCAGATCTTCTTCCCCGCCGCTGGCAGCCATGAAAACTACATTACCATCATCAACCGAGCAGATGACCTCGAGGACTACACGGGTCCGCAAGAGAGATCGCACTCTTTCATGTCTGCTTACGTTATGCATCGCTTAATATTACATGCTACTTTATCATCATGTTCACCGATTAGACTCTGAGTTAGCTCCAAACTAATGGTCAAACTTGAGTTTTTAAATGGTTGTGGGGTACATATCGGGGCCGCTATCAATAGTATATATCTACTATATGGTTAATCTCCGGTGTCTACTATGAGTTTCATGTTGGGTGGGAAACAAAGAGTAAAGAAGCCATTATCGGTATTTTTTAACTGAAGCCATTATCTACCTGCTATTATTGGTTTTGGGTCTATCCACAGGTTGCTACCATCAGTCTAGATTTCTGCATGCACTCCTTACATAATCTCACTATGTTTTATTCCTATGCATGACAGTTATTGTAAACAACCAAACTGAACATGTAGAGCAAAAGAGACGAGCCTTGTGTGGCAATAAAATTTCATGCAGACGCTGCTCCAT
>NC_041383.1:629022302-629040406 GCF_002162155.2 Triticum dicoccoides
TAGAGGAAGATATCTGTTCTAAGGGGGATTGAGAAGGAGAAGACAACTCCTATTTACCCCCTGAGTTCTTCGCTCTAACTTGGCATGCTGATGTTGGTTATATCATGCATATGGTGTCTTGCATTGCTTACTTTATACATCAAATATGGCATCTGCTTAGTTTAGACATCCTTTGTGCGAATGCCATCTGTTTAGTTTATTCATCATTTATGTGAATTATGCAATGCCATCTTGTTTAGCCAGGCATCATATATGTGAATTTTGCAATGCCATCCTGCTTTGCCAGTCATCTTATATGTAAATTATATCAGGCCATCCTTTTTTCCGTTACATATTACATTTGTCAACAATGTTAGTACATTCAACTGCTCTTCGTGTGCATCAGCCATTTCACACGGTGATGGCAAATTCTGGAGTGAAAACAAGGTCTTCAGAGCAAACTATGCTATCTGATGAAGCGCATATCTCGCTGGTTACGGATAGCTCCTCAGAGGAGGATTCAGAGACAGATGACCAGTCCTATCCCCCCCCCCCCCGAGGTGTATGCTCTAACTTGGCAGGGTTATGTTGCTCATATCGTGCGTATGGTGTCTCGCATTGCTATGTCATTTGATTAGTTTAGACATGCTTTGTGTGAATGCCACCTGTTCAGTGTCTAATTACCATATATGTGAATTATGCATTGCCATCTTGTTGCAAGACATTATATATGTGAATTATACAATGCTATCTTGTTGCAAAGGCATTATATATGTGAATTATGCAATGCCATGCTGTTTAGCCAATCATCATGTATGTGAATTATATCATGCTATCATTTTTTTGTATTATGTGTTCCATTTGTCGACAACGTTTGTATATTCAACTACTCTTCCTGTGCATCAGCCATTTGAAGCGATGATGGAAGTATCTGGAGTGAAAACAAGGTATTCAGAGCAGACAATGCTACCTGCTGAAGCAGACATCTTGCTAGTTACAAAGAGCTCCTCAGAGGAGGATTCAGAGACTGATGACCAGTCCTATTTCCCCCCTGAGGTCTATGCTCAAACTTGGCAGGGTTATATTACCCATTTCATGCATGTTGTCTTGCATTGCTTAGTTTTTACATCATATATGGATTGCCATCTGCTTACTTGCTTACTGTATAAATCATATATTTGAATTATATCATGCCATCATGTTTACATAGTACATACACATCATCTATCTGAATTATGGCATGGCAACCCATTTAATAAAGACATCATATATTTATAGCATCTCATCCTGTTTAGTGTTTACAGTCATCATATTTTGAATTATGGCATTCTATCCGTGAATGTATGTGAATTATGGCATGCCAGCCTATTTAATAAACACATTATATAGTTATGTCATGTCATCCTATTTACATAGTCTCATATTTTGAACTATGTCTTTCCATCTTTTTTAGTTAGCCATCATAATGTGAAATTGTGTCATGCTATCCTGTTTAGTTAGCCATCATATATGTGAAATTGTGGCATGCTATCCTATTTGGTTAGAAAATCATAAATATGAATTATTTCATGCCCTCTTTTATTCCCCATTACTCATTGCACCTGTCTATCATACAATTTCTATACTTTCAATTACTTTTCTTGTTTATCAGCCATTTGAATTGGAGAGCGTGATGGCAGTATCTTAGGGAGTAACAACACGGTCTTCAGAAAATATAGTGCTACCAGTTGATGCAGATAGAACCACGGTTGTACTTGCCCAAGGACCAGATCCACCACACATAACCCAGACTCTCGCAGATTGTACCCCTACCCAATTGGACAGAGAACCAGCTACACCCCTTCTAACCCCAACCCCGGTAGATAGTAACCCAGTTCCAGTTGACACAGCACCGTCTCCACCATAGAGCACCCAAACACGAGCAATTAGTAAGGGAACTACAGTGCCCAAAGCATGAGGACCACCACTCCGAATCCCAACTCAACACTTAAAGGAGAAGACGATTTGTTCTCAGGTCAGGTTCTGTAGCTATGGTTCATACTCCTTTGCTCTTGCGTTACTGTATTTACTCATACCAACTATTTTCAAATTTAAGGATGGAATTGAAACTCCAATGGCACAACAGGTATGTTTTAAACCTGTTTCTTTAACTGGTTTGCTGTTGTAACCTGCTCTATGTTGATTTCAGTTTCAATTGAATAAACGGTTATGTTCTCATGTCATGCACATTACAAGTGTTGTTATTGCTCTATAGTTACCCACACTTATATTCTGTCTATTCTGCTTTGTCTTGAACAAATATTATTTGAACTGTGTCTCTATCTTGATTTGGTAACAAAAACTAGAATGATATAGACCATAAAGTGACCATGGTACATAGATATATGTTTGTTTCATGCTGTTATCCTGTCCACCTTACTACTGAACTCATTTACCAAAATGAGTTTCATATACAACATGGTAAACATGTGATGTGTCTGCTTGTTTCTCTTTTAGAATGCGGACAAAATATTGGAGAACAGTACCGCATTGTCCAATGGTAAAGGAAGTAATGCAGATAAGGTTCAATATAGTGAGACATCCCTGTTGGTCTCCAAGAAAGCTGATAAAAACTATATTGATGACAGTGAGTGAACCCAAAAGTCCTGTCTTGATGTAGTGTTCGAGTTACTGGCCACTACTGCTGGCACAAGCTCTTCGAACTTGCTGCCTGAATCAGTTCGTCTTCTTGAGTCTCAACTTCAAGTTGAAAGACATCGATCAGATGCGCTGCGACATGAAGCTGAAGGACTGAGGAAGTCCCTGTAGAATTCAGATGCATATTTTCTGGGGCAACAGTAAGCGCTGGAGGATTTAAGCGCCAAACAAGGGAAAGTTAATAAGATTGCTAAGCACCTTGCCAGCATTATGGGTACCCAGGATATTGTTTCTTGAGATCTTCTGAAGTGGTTTCAGTTCTGGAATTGTTTGCTGCGGTGTTTATTTGCGCTGGTCGCCAACTTTGACAACCAGTGTATATGATATGTTGCTTTGTTCCCTATATTTGCACTGGTGGCGAACTTTGATGCCCAGTGGATGTAATATGTGTAATAGCCGTGATAGCCTAGCGTTAGTTGCTTGCTTGTTTATTTCCTTGTTGTCTTGTTTATTTGTTTGCTTGTAGTCATTGCAGTTCTTTTTCCGCGGTTTGCTAGTGGTTGCAATAACATATTTTTTAAAAGTAGGCCACAATAACCATGGGCTAATATTTACTGTAGTGACACTGGGCCTCCTACTGGTTGTAGAAACAGTGGGCCTTCTACGTGTCGTAGAAACAATGGGCCTTCTGCGAGCCGTATCATCAATGGGCCTTATACGGGCCGTATGATCGATTGGCCAAACATGGGCCAAACAGACCCATTATGGTTGTAAACGGGCTAGAGTTGGAATCATCCGTTCATGGGCCGACCATAATGGGCCATCTTTAATAGGCCGTATTTGATGACGCTGTGAAAAAGGCCCAACGTATTAACGGACCACAAACGGGCCGACTGTAATCACAGGCTGAATTTGGCCCACAAGAAGAAAATGACAGTAACGGACCGTAAGTAACAAATGCTGGAAATGAGCCCAAGAATAAATGGGCTCTAAGAAGTCCGAAAGATAACATGGGCTGGAAACGGCCCAACGGAACAACGGGTTGTTAATGGGTATAAAGTGATACACTGTTCATTACAGGCCAGTTTCACCACGGGCCGTTAATGGGTGTAAAGTGATACACTGTTCATTACGGGCCAGTTTCACCATGGGCCGTTAATAGGCCAAGAGTTACATAGGGCCTCATATGGGCCGAAATACGTATGGGCCATACATGGGGCAGAAGTGAAACGGGCTGGAATCATATTGGATGGCCCAGATGATGCTACTGGGCCTAATTCGGATAGGGCATAACGGGCCTTGGGTTAGAGGGTTGTAAATGGGCTATATGTGAACAGGCCGTTAACATGCTTTCCATGGGCCGGCCCGCCACCTTTTGACCAAGTCAAACGGGCCGGCCTTTTCACAGGAATGGGCCTTTGTTGGGCCGTGCCACGTGTTGACATATCATAGGCGCCTTCCATCCAATGAGTGGATGACATCTGTCCCAATGATGAGCCGACACGTGTTTCCTCCAGCCAATGATGATTTTACACGTGGAAAATCCCCATTGGTCGGGGCTGTTAACGGGTTATCGGATCCAAAACCTGACCCGATAGCTTAACGGCGTTCTGTTACGGTGGATGCCACGTGTCAGTCACCCTTGACGAAAGCACTTCTATGACACGCGATTTATCGTCATGGAAGTGGACACTTCCGTGATGATAATTTTGGTAATGTCATGGAACACTTCTACGACAGCACAGGTATGACTATCTTGATTCTGTCATAAATTTGTCATGGATGTACATGCATGACAGAAAACACAATCTACTGTGACAAACACGTATCATCACGGAAGTGTATTTTTTTTGTAGTGTTCCCTTTTTATAACCTAAGTACTAGCACTAGTCCTAATACCTGCATAGTGGGAACACGCTCAGGTTTGGTACGTACTAGTAGGTGTGAGCAGGCTTTTGAATGTGATGGGAACAAGGTAAAGATTAATTGATGGTTATGGTTTCAAGGCCCGAAACGGCTCCCGATGAGTTTAGTGGAACATAAATTTCAAGTAGACTACACTGCTCAAATGCTTAAATATTATGTCACTGTCAAAAATGGGCTAAAAATACAAAGGAGACCAATGAAGTACTACTAGCAACCCATGATTTAACTACTCTCATGCGCGCAGTGGAGTAGTAATGTCTTTCTTCCGCCCTCACGTCCACTCAATTTGCATGCGCTGTATTAATTGACCATCAATGAAGTGAATGACTTTACACGCGTCAAATTATCACATGGGGTGGATCTTGATACAAAATTGCGTCCGCCCGTGTACATGCGTGTGCGTGCGAGGGAATGAGTGCGTCTGTGGCATGCGTGCACATCTTCGCTTCGTGCATGTACTGGCAGTATGGCTCAGGGAGGACGAGTACGTTCTTCTGGAACCAACAGCACGTCACTGTGATCAATCCACACAAGGAGGTCGCGACAATGCCTCCACATGTGCCACGTGGCTTCATGAACTGTAAGAGAGACACTGTGTAGTGTGCCATTGGAATTCTAATTTATGTATTTTTCACATACTCGAAGTACTAGTAAGGTACACGTGCATTGCACGCATCAGATTTTGCAACCAAATTATGAATAAATACCACACTATAGCATGTAAGCTCTGAGTCATATGTGCCTGATGTAGACCTTCGTTTAATTCTTATAGTTCATCTCATTCAAAATCAATTAGTTTTTATAAAAAAAGCTAGGGCCTCTTGGATTCATAGGATTTCCAAAACGCGGGAATAGGAAAACATGGGATTATAGTGGAATGTCGTCTTGAATCCTACATGATTGTATGAGTGTTTGATTGTGCATAGAAAAAACGCATAATTCTTTCAAATAGGTTTGAGTGGATGGGATGTTCCTATGAAATCTTGTGCAAATGAATCATATGGAAAAATTCCTATGGTTTACAATCCTACGAATCAAACAACCAAGATAGGAGAAATTCCTAAGGATTAGAATCCTCCAAAATTCCTTTGAGAATCCTTTGAATCAAAGAAGCCCTTAATCTATTTTATGATTCATGGAATTGTGCATTGTAAAGCATAAAGTAAAAACAAATAATGGCAATTCAACTAGAAAAAAAATTTGGGCAGTTATGATATGGAAGATTCTAGAATAAAGGAGAACCATTGTTGCTTTGAGGTTTGTACATTATGCTTAAGTTCAACCATGGAGTCTGCTAGATTGTACATGTGGCAAAATCTGGTGGGGGCTAGAAAATGGTGCGAGGGACCGAGTGGAGGGAGACTATGAAGGAGTGCACACGTGCGAGATCGATATTTAGAGAGAGGGGGCGAGAGCATGCGCTGTTGCACGCAGTGGCGGAGCCATGAAAAATAAATGAGCTAGGGGGCCAAGCATTGCTAATCCTTTATGAGGAGGGCCAATTCATTAACTTAAACCATTTTTACCAGCAATTGTCTAATGATCACATTCATATTAGCCTCGATATATAATGATGTGAGGGGGGCAGGGCCCTTGCTACCCCCTGTCTTCGCCATTGTGCGCGCGTCTGAGAGATGAAGCGGAAGGCATGGATGATGAGAGGGGGGCATTGGATATATAATTAATGTGGGTGTGTTAGCTATATAATTAATGAGAGGGGTTTTTTCATTCTAGGCCTAGGAGTGCCACACTTTGCCATACAATGTGGCCAAACTTGCCTAAGGTTAGTTCTTCAAAATGAGAGCCACAAGTTGACAAGCCTAAGGGAATCTTGCCACACTTGTTGTGTGTATGTGATGTGGGACCATAATGTGGCTTGCCTAAGATGTGGCTTGAACCAAGCACACACATAAGTTGGTCAAATTTGCCTAACCTTAGGTGTGGCAAGCTTTGGCAAACTTAGTCTCAACCCAAACAACCCCGTAATCCTATATAGAGAGGTATAGATGGATCTGTGGACGTGGGAAAGAGGGTGAGACCTCACTAGATATATAGATTGATCGGTTTGTGTGGAAAACTATGAAAGACCTAGCTATACACACACACACACATAGAGGAACATCGATCATTGTGCATGCACACGTGAGAGATAAAGAATGCCCGATATGATGGATAGGGGGATGTGTGTGGGTGTGTGCCTTCATGGGAGACCGACCTGAAGAAAAAGTTTGCATGTGTGCGATGGATAATGCCGACTGGTAGTGTGTGGGCATTCATGGACGAGAGAAAGTTAGTGGTACAATTATAAAGAGAAGATGACTGTGTGGGTGTAAAAGACTAGGTGAGGTCATAATCAATGTAAAGTTCAATTCAGGGCCTCCTTTGGTTTGTAGGAAATTTATAGGAATTCAATAGGATAGGATGTGCAGAGGAAAACTTCCTTTGAAGTCATTTGGTTTGTAGGAATGAATTCCTATTCCTATGTAGGATAGGAATCAATCCTTCACATTTTGGAGAAAAAAACATTAGCTTAGACTCCATGGAAAAATTCTTATCTTGTTCATCAAATGACATCCCTCTCTCTATAGGAAGTGAGATGGCATGCATCTCAATTCCTATGATTTTCCTATTCCTATAACATTCCTTTCCTATGAACCAAAGGAGGCCCAAATATTTGAATAAGAGATCATGATGTTTGAAACCCATGCATGCATGAACATAACGGAGATCTGCACGGTGTGGTTTGGAAACAAACATGTTGTAATGTATACACATTGAACAAGGTCAGACTGATTTGAATTTGACATACCGATGGCAGACATTGTTTGGCCACATTGCATCCGTGCATGGACACACTATTCTAATTGGAGATGATGAGTGGCTTTCGCATCATATATAGGGTGGGTCTATTCTGCTAACACCCTTAAGAGTCTTATTCTGCTAACAATGGTCTTATTCTCCTAACACTACATTAGATGCCTCACCTCCACCTTCCCCGTGGCCAACTCCCCTCCACCACCCAAGTCCCTCCCAGCCCTGGCAGGGCCAACTCCAACCCCCCGCCGCTTCAGGTACCTCACAGCCTCGGCCAGGCCAACTCCAACCCCCCGCCGTGCCCAGCTCCCTTGCCGCCTGGCCCCTGATGCGGAGCTCCCCCACCGCTCTGGATCGAGGCAGCCGCATCAACCACCACCACCGCTGCAGCAGCATGCCCCCTCGCCGTTCCCCCTACCCCATCACCGACCCCCTCCCTCCCACCTTCTCCGCCGCCCCATGCTCCCCTGCACAAGTGCGGCCACCTCCGAGCTCCACCAGTCCTCCCTCGTGCCAGATCAGGTTGCCGGTGTCCGCAAACCCCCTCCCGCGCGTCGGATCCGGTGAGTTCTAGTACCCTCCTCCTGTTCCCCGATCTGGTCAACGCCCTCTGTCGGTGTCAAAACCGGCGGATCTCGGGTAGGGGGTCCCGAACTGTGCATCTAGGCGGATGGTAACAGGAGACAAGGGACACGATGTTTTACCCAGGTTCGGCCCTCTTGACGAAGGTAAAACCCTACGTCCTGCTTGATTGATATTGATGATGTGGGTATTACAAGAGTAGATCTACCACGAGATCAAGGAGGCTAAACCCTAGAAGCTAGCCTATGGTATGATTGTTGTTCGTCCTATGAACTAAAGCCATCCGGTTTATATAGACACCGGAGAGGGCTAGGGTTACACAGAGTCGGTTACAATGGTAGGAGATCTACATATCCGTATTGCCAAGCTTGCCTTCCACGCCAAGGAAAGTCCCATCCGGACACGGGACGAAGTCTTCAATCTTGTATCTTCATAGTCTTGGACTCCGGCCGATGATGATAGTTCGGCTATCCGGACACCCCCTAGTCCAGGACTCCCTCAGTAGCCCCTGAACCAGGCTTCAATGACGACGAGTCCGGCGTGCATATTGTCTTCGGCATTGCAAGGCGGGTTCCTTCTCCGAATAATTTATAGAAGATTGTGAACACCAGGATAGTGTCCGGCTCTGCAAAATAAATTCCACATACCACCATAGAGAGAATAATATTTACACAAGTTCAATCTGCTGACGTATTTTGTGGCGTGACGTCACACCACTACCAAGCCTTTACTCGAATTGTTTTTATTGTACCACCTCAGCATGTTTAGCGAAGCGGTTTCCTTGGCACGTCTTGTCGAAGCAGAGATCGTGTTCCCCTTATTCCAGGATTCCCATCAATACGGACGTGGGTAACCCAACCGCGCGATTGATTGCCGCGCTTGGGAGATAAGCGAGTTTTATTAGGCCGGTGGGGACGCATGTTTTCATCCTCCCATATAAGGGGATAAATATCCAACCCTTTTACCTACGCCTTCTTCCTCCTTTGCTTATCCATCGCCGCGAACTCGAGCTCCAGCGCCCAAGTCCGCACATCTCACCTCAACCTTCTCCAACTATGTCCGGAGCGGGAGGCAAGTGGATGGCCTCCTCCATTACGGAGGGGCACATCCAGAAGCTGCGCAGCGCCGGATATCTGTCCAGCGGCATCGCGCACCGGCTCCCCGATGAGGGGCAGCTCATTCCCACCCCCAGGCCCCATGAGAGAGTAGTATTTCTTTCCCATTTCCTCCGCGGACTGGGCTTCCCACTCCATCCCTTTGTCCGAGGGCTCATGTTCTACTACGGCCTGGATTTCCATGATCTGGCCCCGAATTTCATCCTCAATATCTTGGCGTTTATCGTCGTGTGTGAGATCTTCCTCTGCATCCAGCCCCACTTCGGCTTGTGGCTCAAGACCTTCAGTGTCAAGCCGAAGGTTGTGAAGGGCAGCCAAGCGGAGTGCGGAGGCGCCATGGTGGGCAAGATGCCCAACGTTACTTGGCTCGAGGGCACCTTCGTGGAAACCATTAAGGGGTGGCAATCGGGGTGGTTCTACATCACCGAGCCGCGTGACCCTGAATGGGCAGCGGCCCCCGAATTCAGATCTGGCATCCCCATACGGCTCACCTCCTGGAAAGAGAGTGGCCGGACATGGGGTGATTCGGAGGAGCTGACCGGACTTCAAGCCTGCATCCAAAAGCTAGTGAACAAGAAGCTCAAGCTTGTCAATGTAGTCCAGGTCATGCTCATTTGCCGGATTCTCCCGTGCCAACAACGGGACTTCAATATGTGGGAGTTCAATCCGGCGCAGCACCAGACTTTGAGCGGGCTCTTCGACACTACGTACGAAGAGGCCTGGAGGGTGCTGTTTAAGGGCGCCGAGGCTCCCGCATCCGCTACCGAAGATCGCGGATTCAGCTCGCAGTGTCCGGCTAGCGAGGTAAGCGATTTTGCCCTTTACGGGACACTTGTTTTCCATAGTTTGACTCTATGCGGGATCTAAACTCCCCCTCCTTAGACAGGACTGGCTGAAGAAGGCTGAACAGACTATCTGTCAGGCCCCATTGCTAGAAGACCCAGCAGACGCTCGTTTAACGGGGCTGCTGGCTCCGGCACCCCACGTGGTGCCGGAGAAGAAGGCCAAGAAGAAGGCCACGGGCACTTGAAAGAGTTCCCGTTTTCAGGTGTCATCGGATGATGACTCCGAGGCAGACTCCTCCCACAAAGGCGAGGAGGAGAAGAAGAAGGCATCTCCCCCTGCGGGGGGAGGGAAGAAAAGGAAGGCCTCCCCAACGAGGGAGGCCGAAGGGTCCAAGAAGGGAAGGACTCTTCCCCCGGACTGCTCCACCAATGCCGGCGACGACGACGAGGATTGGCCTCCAAGGGCCAAGCCTCTGGCGAGATCGTAAGTATCCGGACTCCTGAATAACTTCATGGTTTTTCTTTTCGCCACATGGTGTCTTTCTAATGCCGCATACTACCCTGCATTCCGCCCAAGGATTATCTTCCCACTTCGTCGAGCGGGTCCTCGGGTGCGTCGGATATGGATTCTCTCCCGACCGCCTCCACCCCCCATGATGCGGCGATGCCGAGGTGGGATCCCGGGAAGGGACCCGCCAGGAGGAGGAGGCCCCGAAGGTGCCGCAGGGCAACCTCTCGGACTTTGCACCGGACTCCACCCCGGAACCTTTAGTGGCTCCGGAGTTCGGCGGGCGGCCCCTTCGTAAGAAGGGAAAGACCGTGACGCCGGCGGCCTCCGTCCAACCGGAGGCGCCGGATAGCTTGCTGGAGGCGCTCAACGGCGCCTCCATCGAAGAGGAACACCACACTGTCATGAGTGCGGTGACTCAGAAGGTTCAGCTCGCCAAGGGCGGGCTGACCGAAGCCTGCAGCAGCCTTCTAACAGGCTTTGAGGTAAGAATTTTGATATATGTAAAATAGTTCCGCATAGACAGGAGCCCCTGATGCTCGGTTCGGTATTCGGAAAGAAAAGCCGGACTGAGGATCTAAAAAGATATACGCAGGAGTCATGAAAAAGTATGTCAATATGGGATTGCAGGCTGCGCTGCTGACCTCTGCCGCCCTGACTGCGGAGGTCAATACTTTGAAGCAAAGCCTCGAGCGGTCCTAGAACGAGCTCGGCCGTGCCAAGAAGCAGCTCGAGGATAAGGAAGGTGAGTAATACCTTATTAAAATTGTACCTTACAGAAAAGGATTTGGTTGCGAGAAGGATGACAAGGATAACATGGGTATTGCAGGGGCCATGAATGAGGTGGCGACCCTGAAGGAGGCGATGTCCGCGGCCGAACATAATGCGGCCGCGGAGCGCACCGAGCGAGAGAAGCAGGAGGCGCGGGTGGCGGAGGTGCAGCAAGAGCTCCAGGCTCTCGTGGAAAAACATGAGAGTTTGGAGCGTGACTCAAAGACTCGAGAGTCCGAGCTTGCATCGGCTCTTGAGAGTGCCAAAGCCGCTAAGGCCGAAGCCTACCAGGCCCTCCAGGAAATCGAGGTGTTGAAGAAAATAGCGGCGGGTAAGGCATTTTTCATGCAAAGTAAGCATGTGAGTGTGAATTACCTATCACTTACCCGAATTCGGAGCTCTCCAGGGGCGTTCGCAGGTCTGCCCTACGGCGTGTCCGATGCTGCCGCTTTCTATAGGGCCGAGGAGGGGAGCTCGACGGAGAAGGTCTTCTGGTCTCAGTATGCTGAGGCCGGACATCCGGTGCCCCTTACCGACCAGCTGAAGCAGCTGGTCGAGCTCCACAAGGTGGCCAAACAGGCCATGAAGGGCCTCATAGTTTGACTGTGGCCTAAGGAGGCCATGCCTGGGAGCTACTTCGGCCTGGTGCGGCGGCTGGTGGATGCGTGTCCATGGGTTGAAGTCATCAAGCACTTCGCATGCATTGAAGGTGCCCGTCGGGCCCTTGCCCGCGCAAAGGTGCAATGGGGCAAGATGGATGCTGAGAAGCTTGTGACGGACGCGCCACCGCCGGGCAAGGAGTATCGCACGCCTGAGATGTATTATAAGAGTGTCCTGAAGGGTGCCCGCATTATTGCGGGTGAGTGCTCCAAAGATGTAATATTTGAGTAGACTCACATTTTGTTATCATGTGCGCTGAAAACTTTGTTCATATGCGCTAAGCAACGCTTGTTAATTTAAAATATTACCTTATGTGCGGCCGTTTATCAAATCTGAGAGATGGCAAGTCATCGGCTTCAGCCCCCATGCCACGAGTGCTGGGGTGTTCGGGATAAATTTGAGCACTCTTGTTCCCATTTTTGGGTCCATCTAGGGAGGCGCTCAACACCACGAACAAGGCAACCGGACTTATAATGCTTGAACACTCTCACTTAGCCATAGAATTCTACAATTTTAAATTTTAGCGAAGCCCCTAGTGTTCGGAAGGCCGACTTTGGGGCGCTATCCACGCCTGGGACGGACAAAGCCGGTTCCTCGCTCTAGGCGGCATAAGTCTTTAGGGACTCGAAAAAACCTCTCGAATAGCGACCGACTCTCGCCTCACCATGACGGTTAGTTTTAGCTTTATCCACTGAGGCGCTTGCCCAGCTCAACTGGGGCACAATCGCAGTGGTTCTCCCAGTGCTACCTTAGACGATACAATGGAACATAAGGTACCAAAACATGGGAGCCGGGCAAACCCAACTATTGACCCAAGACATGATTCGGAGCTGATGCATATAATGCTATAAATTCGGGGTGCCGCACTTGTGAAAGTGTTCAGACTTATCACACCATGATGCGGGAAGCATAAGCCCCTGGTGTATTTAGCCGTACCAAAGTGTACGGATGCAACATGTCATATATGTATAAGAAAGAAATGCAATTATAAGCAAAAAGGTGCTGCATTGTTTATTCAAGAAATACTGCTGTGAATGCAGAACGATACAAATGGTGCAATAAGCAAGGGATTGGACTATTAAACATGTCCCCCTCCAGGGGTAGGCTGCGGAATGGTGTATTAAACAGATTTAATGCTCGTAATGGAGAGCACCTGGATATTCGTCGTAGCCTTTCTCCTTCCCTGGCTGTTGCGTCGTGAGTTCGGCAGGTCTACTATCGGGTAGGGCCTCTGATGAACGGAGTCCTGTGGGTAAAATAAAAGAAAAAGAGAGAAAAAAAAGAACGACACACTTGAGAGCCCCTGGTGTGGTTAAGCCGCATTCTGGGCCTATCGTGGTCGTGCCCCTCCCCCTATGCCCATGGTATCTCCACAGCATAATGATGTACGCGAAGGAACTGTCTTGAAATTTTGCAGGGGCTGGGGTTGGGGCCGCATTGCTACGCGTGCTCGGAACGTGCCAGGTGGTCTTGTTGTAGGTTACTCCGGGCGCGTTTAGCCGTGTCTGGTCGCTTAATGGCAGGACTCGAGAATTGCCTTAAGAGGCTGCACTGTACTTCTACCGCGAGAGCCATTGTATGTTCCTCCGTTCGGAGAGAGCGTTCAGTGTTTCCGTTGACCGTGATGACTCCTCGAGGGCCTGGCATCTTGAGCTTGAGGTATGCATAGTGCGGCACCGCGTTGAACTTTGCAAACGTGGTACGTCCGAGCAGAGCATGATAGCCGCTGCGGAACGGAACTATGTCGAAGATTAACTCCTTGCTTCGAAAGTTATCCGGGGATCCAAAGACCACTTCCAGTGTAACTGAGCCTGTACAATTGGCCTCTACACCTGGTATGATGCCTTTAAAGGTCGTCTTTGTAGGTTTAATCCTTGAGGGGTCTATGCCCATTTTGCGCACTGTATCCTGATAAAGCAGGTTCAGGCTGCTGCCGCCATCCATCAGGACTCTGGTGAGGTGAAATCCATCGATGATTGGGTCTAAAACAAATGCGGCGAATCCGCCGTGGCGGATGCTGGTGGGGTGGTCCCTTCGATCAAAAGTGATCGGGCAGGAGGACCATGGATTGAACTTCGGGGCGACGGGCTCCATCACGTATACATCCCTGAGTGCACGCTTCCGCTCCCTTTTGGGTATGTGGGTTGCATATATCATGTTCACCGTCCGCACTTGTGGGGGGAAACCCTTCTGTCCTCTATTGTTCGGCGGTCGGGTCTCTTCCTCGTCATCGCTATGCAGCCCCTTGTCGTTGTTTTCGGTAATTAACTTGCCTGCCTGCTTGAATACCCAACAGTCCCTATTGGTGTGGTTAGCTGGCTTTTCAGAGACACATGGCAAGGACACATAAAGGAGAAGATTGAAGGTGTGTTTCTATGTTGTAGGCAGACATCGCTGGAGAGGTTTATCGATGGGTGTGTTTCGGAAAGGAGTTGTGGAGACTCTGGGAGAATGACCTAAAGAAAAAAAATGAATGTGTCCGGTGGATAGAATAATGTCGAGGGAGGGGGAGGGCGAGGAGGGTGTGTGCATGCACAAGAGAAAGTTAGTGGTAGCTACAAAGGTTAGAGGATTGTGTGGGTGTAAGAGACTAACAAAGATCATAATTTGATATGAAAGCGGATTCATATATTTGAATAGGAGATCATAGTGTTTTAAACATTGCATGCATGAATATAGTGGTGATACACGTGTTGTGCACATGTTATACCATAATGTGATAATGCATGGCGTTTGCAACTCACAGCTAAATGCCGAACAATCTAAACCATACTATACATCAAACAATCTCACATTTTATTTGAATTTGTGATAATGTGTGGCGTTTGCAGCTTACAACTAAATATCGAGCAATCTAAACAATACTATATATCGAACATTCTCAGATTTTATTTGAATTTGTGGTAATGTGTGGTGTTTACAACTCACATCTAAATACTTGTAGGCGTAGGGGGCGGGGCACCATACATAATGTGATAAACACATTATACATATGAGACAGGATTTAGATTATGAAGATCTAGCTAGAGCTAGAAATGTGATGTGATTTGAAATCAAAATAAAGTGGATTCAAAAAATCTAGTTCGAGTTCATATACTACACATAATTCATATGTAACTTGAGACTAATCATGTGGTGTGTTGTGAAGATAATACACAAACGATGGTTTAACTTGACAATAATGATGATTGTAGATCTTATTAAAACAGAGAAATGAATTCAAATGCTTTGACTTCACAACAATCATTACTGTAGATCTTATTCAAATTTAGTTCATATTGAAGCGGTAGTATATACGTTTTGAATGCACTAAACGTTCATTTGAGTAGTAGGTTGCATGATACACGTAGCGAAATATTTTAATTGAACATAACATGAATTCAAAGTTTTGAATGACATTTGTAGTGAGCATTGATTTGGTACAGTACACGTTAGGCTTGTCGAGAAATTTCAACCCGCACCTTGTTAGCCCGAAATATTTAAGATATATCTTTGTCTTGTTGTGCTCCGACAACTCCCTCCATCTCAACCCGTGCATTTCTATTCCGAAATTACAACGCGCGCGTAAACTCCCACCTCCTGTGAAATCCCGACACGTGAAATGCCCGTGGCACACCTGAACCAAAAGAACCGCCTCAAATCGGTGGGGGGTACTTTCGTAACTTACCCCACATTTCGGACAAGCGCGTCTCTAAGCCATGGTTCCCCTCTGCCATCCCATCCGCCCACCCATTCATAGACCGAGGCCGAGAAAACCCGCGATGAAACCCCACACCCTGCTCCGTCCTCCACCCAGCCGGAGCCTCTTCCCCGACGATGTCGTCCACAGCAACACCTCGACGTCCCTCATCCATCGTACCGGATGAGGATCCGTCGTCGATCTCATTATCCCGCCGGTTCAGCCACCCCGTCCTCCACCTCCAAGGAGCTGCCCCAACGTTCCCCTCGTCTTTCGTGCCACCTCCATTCCGACACCACCGTCTTCACCTGCACCACTGGAAGAGCATCATCATCACCGTTTCCTCGGATGAAGCTGCGGCCTAATCGGCGCCACCAAAGAGGTTGTACACTAATCGCCGCATTTTCTTCTTGATTCGATCTCACGGTGCTGCCGCCGCTCGGTCCCGAGCCGACACGGCGCGGCTCCATCCACGGCGGCGTCGCCGGCCACTTCCTCCATGGCGTCGCTCCCTCAGCGGTGACGTCCACATCAGTAGGAGCTGCTGCTGCTTTAGCTCCCGCTCGCGCTGCTGCTCTGCTCTTGCTCTCGGTCCCCTGCCTGGTTTGCTCTTGCTATTGCTCTTGCTCGCACTGCTGCTCTCGCTCTTGCTCTTGCTTGCAATGCTGCTCCGATTTGGCTACACTTCAATCGACTGAATTGACTTTTGGGTCAGTCGATTTTCAAGGGGTGGGCTCGCCGGGGTGAAGGAAGAACCAGCCGCAGCAGGGAGGGGGCTCGCCAGAGAGGTACCCCACTATCTATCTTAGGGTTCAGGATGTGGGCGGTGGTCGCCGGCGGTGGCGGGGCGGTGGCGGGGCGGTGGCCTGGGGATCGCCGGAGAAAAAGCTCGGCACGAGGGGGGCCTAGAGGGATGGTCGGGGAGGCGGCGAACCGGCGGTGGGGAGTGTTTTCGAGGCGGGCGAGGCGGCGCACCACCGGCCGCGAGCGGTGGGGGGCTGTTGTTTGGTCGGTGGTGGCTGGCGGCTCAGGGGGTGGAGGTTGAAGATGAACTGCAGGCCCTTGATTTTGTATCCAAAGGCTGCAAAATCGACTGACCAGACATGAAAAAGTCAGTCGACCGACGTGTAGGCTCACCTTGCTAGTGCGTTCAGTTTCGACAGCAAAATTCTATTTCGACAGCAAAATTCAGTTTCAACAATTAAGTTCAGTTTCGACAGTTAAGTTCAGAGATGAGCGGCTGATGTATTTTACATCTAGCACTTTGTGGTTATGTATTTTACGTCATGTATTGGAGATGCTATTAGAATTCCACTCAGGTTAACGTTGTTCGTTGTCTCTCTTGTCCTGCTTTAGCCTCAGCGTCGTACAACTTACCGGAGCTGCTCCAACGACGAAACCCTCGATCACAGCGGAGCAGTACCTCAGGCTCCATCTCCAGACGCCTAGGATCTTCTTCCCCTCCTCCAACAGCAAAGTCAGCCGGAGCATCCTCAGTGGCCAACCCAATCACGCTGAGATCGACATGGCTTCGCCAAAGAGGTTGTACACTTGTTGTGTCTCTTTTTTACTCTACATGTTATATATATTGTCCACTGAGCACACGAGTGTCTCCTTGAAAGAAAAAACGTAGGAATTTTAATTTTCACTTGTCCTCCTTTTCAAGTTCCTATTCATGAAGCACAAGACTAAGAGATAGTAGCATAATAGCATTATAACCATACATTTTCTTGTGGTTTGACTTAATCTCACCATGCTTCTTTGCATCCTGTGATCTTCCAATTGTTGTGAATCAAACACCCAGATTGGCAGAAATCCAGTGTTTTTAAATTCTCTGTTTTGCACGTGCATTCCTATCCTATTCCTGTCTATTTCAAATCCCTGCATTGTTGGAATCCTCCAATTCAAACGAGCCCTTACAGAATTACTTCTCTTACAGATAGTTGTCAAAGAAAACTTTGCGTGGTTTGTCCCGCTCCTGCTGCACCGTCGTCCACCCCAGCTCAGCTGCTCCAACGACAGAAGAGTCCAGCACAGCAGGGATCCGACCTCCAGACTGTCTTTCGCCGCCTCAGATCTTCTTCCCCGCCGCTGGCAGCCATGAAAACTACATTACCATCATCAACCGAGCAGATGACCTCGAGGACTACACGGGTCCTCAAGAGAGATTGCACTCTTTCATGTCTGCTTACGTTATGCAT
This sequence comes from Triticum dicoccoides, assembly GCF_002162155.2. Taxonomy (NCBI): domain Eukaryota; kingdom Viridiplantae; phylum Streptophyta; class Magnoliopsida; order Poales; family Poaceae; genus Triticum; species Triticum dicoccoides. The sequence goes on from NC_041383.1 coordinate 629,039,960, forward strand.
CGCTTAATATTACATGCTACTTTATCATCCTGTTCACCGATTAGACTCTGAGTTAGCTCCAAACTAATGGTCAAACTTGAGTTTTTAAATGGTTGTGGGGTACATATCGGGGCCGCTATCAATAGTATATATCTACTATATGGTTAATCTCCGGTGTCTACTATGAGTTTCATGTTGGGTGGGAAACAAGGAGTAAAGAAGCCATTATCTGTATTTTTTAACTGAAGCCATTATCTACCTGCTATTATTGGTTTTGGGTCTATCCATAGGTTGCTACCATCAGTCTAGATTTCTGCATGCACTCCTTACATAATCTCACTATATTTTATTCCTATGCATGATAGTTATTGTAAACTACCAAACTGAACATGTAGAGCAAAAGAGACGAGCCTTGTGTGGCAATAAAATTTCATGCAGACGCCGCTCCATGGTAGGCGCAAAGGCAGC
>NC_041383.1:629040574-629048315 GCF_002162155.2 Triticum dicoccoides
ATTTTGGATTGTAATCGAGAGGAAGATATCTGTTCTAAGGGGGATTGAGAAGGAGAAGACAACTCCTATTTACCCCCTGAGGTCTTCGCTCTAACTTGGCATGCTGATGTTGGTTATATCATGCATATGGTGTCTTGCATTGCTTACTTTATACATCAAATATGGCATCTGCTTAGTTTAGACATCCTTTGTGCGAATGCCATCTGTTTAGTTCATTCATCATTTATGTGAATTATGCAATGCCATCTTGTTTAGCCATGCATCATATATGTGAATTTTGCAATGCCATCCTGCTTAGCCAGTCATCTTATATGTAAATTATATCAGGCCATCCTTTTTTCCGTTACATATTACATTTGTCAAGAATGTTAGTACATTCAACTGCTCTTTGTGTGCATCAGCCATTTCACACGGTGATGGCAAATTTTGGAGTGAAAACAAGGTCTTCAGAGCAGACTATGCTATCTGATGAAGCGCATATCTCGCTAGTTACGGATAGCTCCTCAGAGGAGGATTCAGAGACAGATGACCAGTCCTATTCCCCCCCTGATGGAGTCATGTACCTAGGGTAGGGTCACAGACCTGATCTAAGTACCCTGCCCAAGGACACCCTTAGAAGAGATCACCTTCCAGTCGACCTACGAGGGACTCACTCGACTGACTTGAAGGACTCGACCACGAAGACTCACTCGACCACCAGAAGGTCAAGAGGCACTCTGCACTGCAACGGTCTGTAATTAAGTAGACTTTATGATAGTAAAGACACTTTATGTGGGGCGTTACCAGTAATGCCCCGGACTTAATGTACCTTAAACACTTCATTACGTGGGTTGGCTGGGGTCCTAGCACACTCTATATAAGCCACCCCCCTCCACAGGCAGAGGGGTTCGGCACCTGTAATCCATATACACATAATCCACTCGACCGCCTCCGGGCTCCGAGACGTAGGGCTTTTACTTCCTCCGAGAAGGGCCTGAACTCGTACATCTCTTGTGTTTACAACCTCTCCATAGCTAGGACCTTGCCTCTCCATACCTACCCCCCACTCTACTGTCAGATTTAGATCCACGACAGTTGGCGCCCACCGTGGGGCCGGTGTTTTAGTGATTTTGTGGAGAAGTTGCAATTCTTCCAAGTACTTTCATCATGGTAGCTGCTGGAGTTTTGGTCGAGGGTCGAGAGATTCGTCTCGGTGCTCTCACCTTCGTCGCCGACGACTCCGCCTGGCTCCAGGAGGCTCCACTCGACGTCGATGCGCTCCCCGTCCGCGGTGCGACGCATTTTCGTGCATGTGTCCGCGGCGTTCTGCTGCGGCAACCGTCGACCCCATATCGGTCGACTCCCCTATCGACCACCCTCCCGGTCTCCCGCCAGCGCAAGCGCTCGGGTCGGTCGAGGCTTCAGCGGTGGGTGAGACACGCGGTGGCTCGCCAGACGGCCACCACCCAAGTTGCGGCAATCGAGCCCGACGAATCTCTCTACGGCCTGTTCGATCTGTCGACTGGCTCCGTAGAGACTGCATCCGAATGTGATAGCAGTGATCCAGCAGCGGAAATCCTGATGGTCGACGGGCCTCGCAGCCCCCCTGGCTTCGCCCGTGATGGTGGGGCAGGCGACGGAGGCGACCCCGCACGAGACCACGAAGAGTACCAGCCCGAGCCACTCGACTCTCTACAAAGAGAGGAACTTTGCCGCAGGAACATGGATGCCCTGCATACTCCCATCGCAGGAGAAACCCCCGAGGCTCGCGCCTTGGAGGAGGCACGTTTGGCCAATTTGGCCGAACGCACTCGCCTGGAGAATCTTCAGCGAGCACTCGACGAGCGCACGCGGCAACGAGTTCCCGACGCCAATCGACATCAACTCTTCCCGCCGACTCAGGTATATCGAACCCCAATCCAGAATTTAGCAGCTGCGACCCGTATAGCAGAGTCCATCCAGCCCTCTCAGTCGGAAGCTGGCACAGGCTTGATGCAGATCAGGGATCTGCTCCGGGCAGCAGGAGATCAGAATTCAGCCGTGTCGCAGTCGCGCAACAGAATTCATAGTCGATCCGTCACTGCGAATACGGTTCAGTCGGCTCACCGTCCCAGATCGCCTCCGCGACGTGAAGGGCGCGAGAATCGGCGAGACCAATATGGAGACCGACACGACCGAGATGATAGGCGTCGAGTGCCCACTTCCCCTCCGAGGGGTGGGTCTTACGCTCCTCGGCAGCAAGATGACAGACGTCAGCTCAGTGCGGGGCGAAGAGTTCCAGTCGACCCCAGAGAACCAGGCTTCGACGCGCGATCCATTATCGTGCAAGGCTTGGTCGACCGGAACAGAGCCCATCGAGGTGGACTCGACAGAGATGCGCCCACGAGCAGTCGAGTGCACGTTTCTGGTCCGGAATGTTTCAGCAGAGCTATCAGAGCCGCAGTGATTCCTCCCAATTTCAGGTTGGCAACAGGAGTCAGCAAGTTCACCGGTGAGTCTAAGCCTGAAACTTGGCTTGAGGACTACCGAGTGGCGGTTCAGATTGGTGGTGGGAATGACGAGGTGGCCATGAAGCATTTGCCCCTCATGTTGGAAGGTTCTGCCAGAGCGTGGTTGAATCAGTTACCTCCTAGCAGCATTTACACTTGGGAAGATCTGTCCCGAGTGTTCGTCAGAACGTTTGAAGGAACTTGCAAGTGACCGGCTGGATTGACGGAGCTGCAAGTCTGCGTGCAGAAGACCAATGAGACTCTCAGGGAGTATATTCAGAGATGGATCACTTTGCACCATACTGTGGAGAATGTGTCTGATCATCAGGCAGTCTGCGCCTTCAAGGATGGTGTCAAGAACAGAGAATTGAGTTTGAAATTTGGTCGAACTGGAGACATGACCTTGAGTCGGATGATGGAAATTGCTACCAAGTATGCCAACGGCGAAGAAGAAGACCAACTCCGAAGCAGAAAGCACAAGCCGAGCCAGTCGGAGAAGGGAAACACCAGTCGGAAACAGAAGCGGAAGGCTGAACCGGCAGCTCCTGGAGAGGCTCTGGCCGTGACTCATGGAAAGTTTAAAGGGAAACCAAAAGGATCCTGGAACCCTAAGAAGGTAAAGGATAAAGAAGGGAACGACGTGATGGATATGCCGTGTCACATCCACACGAAGAAAGACGAAGAGGGGAATATCATTTACCCAAAGCATACCACTCGCCAATGTCGACTCCTGATCCAGCAGTTTCAAGGAAAACAGTCTAAAGACAAGGAAAAGGAGTCGGACAAGGCCGAAGACAAGGAGGACAGTGAGGAAGGATATCCGCGTGTCAACTCCACTCTGATGATCTTTGCAGATGTGGAAAGCAAGAGTCGATTGAAAGTCATTAACCGCGAGGTGAACATGGTTACCCCAGCAAAAGCAAATTATCTGAGATGGTCCCAAACACCCATCACATTCGACCAATCTGATCACCCGACTCATATTGCCACCCCTGGGAGGCAAGCTTTGGTGGTCGATCCAGTTGTCGAAGGCACTCGACTGACAAAAGTGCTGATGGACGGTGGTAGCGGGCTGAATTTGTTGTATGCAGACACACTGAAAGGAATGGGCATTCCGATGTCCCGACTGAGCACCAGTAACATGAGCTTTCATGGAGTTATGCCAGGGAAGAAAGCCGAGTCACTCGGCCAAATAGCTCTGGACGTGGTGTTTGGTGATTCGAAACATTTTCGCAAAGAGAAGTTGACGTTTGAGGTCGTGGATTTTCAGAGTGCATATCATGCCATTTTGGGGAGACCAGCTTATGCACGGTTCATGGCTCGACCATGTTACGTGTACCTCAAATTGAAGATGCCCGGACCCAAAGGAGTGATCACTATCACCGGTGATCGGAAAAAGGCAGAAGAGTGCTTTCAGAAGGGCTCAAAGATTGCTGATTCCCAGGTGATAGCGGTCGAGTTTGAAGAATACAAGCAAAACGCAGATCCGAGTGATTTGCTACGATCCAAGAAACCCGCCACAGAATCTGCATTTCAGTCGTCCGGTGAGACGAAGCCTGTTCACATTCACCCGACCGACCCCGATGCAGCCCCGACCCACATCTCCACAACACTCGACCCGAAATAGGAAGAAGCGCTCATCCAGTTCCTCCGTGAGAACTGGGACATTTTTGCATGGAAGCCCGCTGACATGCCAGGTGTTCCCAGGGGACTGGCTGAGCATCGCCTAAGAGTCGACTCATCAGCAAAACCAGTCAAAGAGCATCTTCGGCGGTCCGCCATCCAGAAGAGAAAAGCCATTGGTGAGGAAGTGGCTCGACTGTTGGCGGCAGGATTTATCCGAGAGATATACCACTCCGAATGGCTCGCTAATGTCGTCATGGTTCCTAAGAAGGACAAATCGCTCCGAATGTGCATTGATTTCAAGCACATCAACCGGGCCTGCCCGAAAGATCATTTTCCTCTCCCTCGCATAGATCAAATTGTTGACTCGACCGCGGGATGCGAGAGATTGTCTTTTCTAGACGCCTACTCCGGGTACCATCAGATCCTTCTGTACGGACCCGATGAGGTAAAAACAGCTTTCATCACTCCATTCGGGTGCTTCTGCTATATCACCATGCCATTCGGCCTCAAGAATGCCGGAGCCACATTTATGCGAATGATTCAGAAGTGTCTACTCACTCAAATCAGTCGAAATGTGGAAGCGTATATGGATGATATCGTCGTCAAGTCACGAAAAGGTTCCGACCTGCTCGCTGACCTCGCCGAAACATTTGCCAACCTCAGAAGGTATGATATCAAGCTCAATCCATCAAAGTGCACATTCGGAGTTCCCGGTGGCAAATTACTCGGTTTTCTCGTTTCCGAGCGAGGGATCGACACTAATCCAGAAAAGATCGGCACTATTCTCCGAATGAAACGCCCTGTGCGAGTGCACGATGTCCAGAAGCTTACTGGATGCTTGGCCGCATTAAGTCGATTCATCTCACGACTCGGTGAAAAGGCATTGCCTCTTTACCGACTAATGAAGAAGGCAGACAAGTTCGAGTGGACTCCAAAAGCTGATGCAGCGTTTGCCGAGCTAAAAGCTCTGCTCTCCACCCAGCCGGTGCTTGCTGCTCCAATCAGCAAAGAGCCTCTGTTGCTTTATATCGCAGCCACAGGACAAGTCGTCAGTACAGTGCTTACGGTCGAGCGGGAAGAAGAAGGAAAAGCTTTCAAAGTTCAGCGCCCAGTGTATTATTTGTCTGAAGTCTTGACTCCATCCAAGCAGAGATATCCTCATTATCAGAAGCTTGTATATGGAATATACATGACCACAAAGAAGGTTGCTCATTATTTCTCTGATCATTCCATCACAGTCGTCAGCGACGCTCCACTATCAGAGATTTTGCACAACAGAGATGCAACTGGTCGAGTGGCGAAATGGGCGATTGAACTTCTTCCCCTTGATATCAAGTTTGAGGCAAAGAAAGCCATTAAGTCCCAGGCAATAGCAGATTTCCTCGCCGAGTGGATTGAACAGCAGCAGCCGACTGAAGTTCACTCGGAGCATTGGACCATGTTTTTTTATGGCTCTAAGATGTTGAATGGTTCCGGTGCTGGGGTTGTCCTGGTTTCCCCCAGAGGAGATAAGCTCAGATATGTGCTCCGGATTCACTTTGATTCCTCCAACAATGAGGCAGAGTATGAGGCCCTCTTATACGGATTGCGCATGGCCATTTCACTCGGCGTCCGTCGCCTGATGGTCTATGGCGATTCAGATTTAGTGGTCAACCAAGTGATGAAGGAGTGGGACGTGAGAAGCCCAGCCATGACTGGATACTGCAGTGAAGTGAGGAAGCTGCAAAAGAAGTTCGAGGGGTTGGAGCTCCATCATATAACCCGACTGAAAAATCAAGCAGTTGATGATCTAGCAAAGATAGGTTCCAAGAGAGGAGCCATTCCGAGTGGTGTGTTCTTGGAGCATATACACACTCCGTCAGTCAAAGAAGATCCTTTCACCGAAGAAGCTCCACAGCCCAAGAGTGCCACAGATCCGACTGAGGTTGAAGTCCCAGCAGTGGTCGACTTGGTCATGGAGGTCTTGGTGGTCATTCCCGACTGGACAGTTCCGTATATCGCGTATATCCTGAGAAAAGAGCTTCCGGAGGATGAGGAAGAGGCTCGACAGATCGTCCGTCAATCTAAAGCCTTTACCGTAATCAAAGGACAGTTATATAGAGAAAGCGCGACTGGAGTTGGTCAGAAGTGCATAACACCAGAAGAAGGTCGAATCATCCTTAATGATATCCACTCGGGGACCTGTGGTCCTCATGCGTCCTCTCGGACCATCGTGGCCAAAGCATACCGAGCCGGATTTTACTGGCCAAAGGCGAATGAGATGGCAAAGGAAATAGTGGATAAGTGCGAGGGATGTCAGTTCTACTCGAATATGTCGCACAAGCCTGCATCAGCTTTGAAGACCATTCCACTCGTCTGGCCTTTCGCAGTATGGGGGTTGGACATGGTCGGTCCTTTGAGAACAGGTCGAAGTGGCTTCACGCATGTACTGGTGGCAGTCGACAAGTTCACCAAGTGGATTGAGGCTAAACCAATCAAGAACCTTGACGCCGGTACTGTTGTTAGCTTCATCAGGGAACTAATATTCAGATATGGAGTCCCGCACAGCATCATTACGGATAATGGGTCGAACTTTGACTCGAAGGAATTCAGGGATTTCTGCAACTCTCAAGGCACACGAGTCGACTACGCTTCAGTCGCCCATCCACAGACGAATGGACAAGCAGAGCGAGCCAATGGCCTGATTCTCAAGGGATTGAAACCCCGACTGATGCGTGATCTCAAGCATGCAGCTGGAGCGTGGGTCGACGAACTTCCCTCGGTGCTTTGGGGACTGCGGACCACACCTAATCGATCGACCGGAAGAACTCCATTCTTCTTGGTCTACGGAGCTGAAGCAGTCTTGCCGAGTGATCTTCTCCACAATGCTCCTCGAGTTGAGATCTACAACGAAGCAGAAGCTGAACAAGCGCGGCAGGACGCAGTCGACCTTTTAGAGGAAGAAAGGGAGATGGCTCTGATTCGATCGACCATCTACCAACAAGATTTGCATCGTTTCCACGCCAGAAATGTGAGGGGTCGAGCCTTCCAGGAAGGAGATTTAGTTCTCCGAGTGGATCAGAAGAAACATCACAAGCTTGCTCCTTCTTGGGAAGGACCCTTCATCGTCACCAAAGTTCTCCACAACGGGGCGTACCGTCTTTACAACGTCGAACATAATATCGACGAGCCCCGAGCTTGGAACGCGGAACTACTCCGCCCATTTTACACTTAAGTTTATCACTCGGATGAGTTGCAATAAAGTACTCCTGTAGTTCATGGATTTCAAAATAATAGTGTCATAGTTCCTCGATAATTTTTGTCACTTTTTATTTTGTCCAATAAAATTTTCCCCTCAGTGGGTGACTTAGCCGCGAATCCGTTTCGCCTAAGTTTGTAAAAATCCTTACCGAGTGGTGAGCCAGACTCCCACTCAGAGGCTTAGCTGCGAATCCGTTTCGCCTAAGATTAAATAAAATCCTACCGAGTGGTAAGCCAGACTTCCACTCGGGGGCTTAGCTGCAGTCCAAGTACTCGCCTAAGTTATAAAAATCCTACCGAGTGGTAAGCCAGACTTCCACTCGGAGGCTTAGCTGCAGTCCAAGTACTCGCCTAAGTTATCAAAATCCTACCGAGTGGTAAGCCAGACTTCCACTCGGAGGCTTAGC
>NC_041383.1:629049374-629054566 GCF_002162155.2 Triticum dicoccoides
GCTCACCTAAGTGGATTAAGGAATAAGTCGACTGCAGTGAGCGTCTTGCTTTGAACCTACAAAAGACATTTCAAGCCAAAAGCAATCATATTCAAACATCAAATTCAAGTTCGGAACGATACCTAAAGGAACCGAAAGTGCTCAGGCGCTAAGCCTGTTAAGGTTTATCGGTTACAACTCCACTCGGCATACCGAGGCAAATTTAAAGCGTCGAGCTTAAAAGAAGTTTTTTACCCCTCCTGTGGAGGGCTGGAAGGTGCAACAAACTCATCAAGATCAATTCCATCTGCGATCCGAGTGGCAGCAGCAATGAAAGTTTCCATAAAGGACCTGAAGTCGTGTTTCTTGGTGTTGGCCACCCGGAGGGCCGCCAGCTTGTCTTCTCGCGCATCTTTGCAGTGGACTCGGGCCAGACACAGAGCAACATCTGCACCGCACCAAGCCGAGGACTTTTTCCACTCCTGCACTCGACCAGGGACCGTGTTCAAGCGAGCCATCAGCGACTCGAGGTCGTTCTGGAGTGTCTCCCTGGGCCAGAGCGTTGAGTCGATGCAAGATGTGGCGACCTTCAGCCTTGCAAGATAGTCCACGACAGCTGCAACACGGGACTCCAGTCGGATAACATTCATGGCAACTTCGTCGTTCACCGGAGAATTGACGGGGTCAAGGTTTGGTTCCAGCCGGCTAGTCTCTTCTTCAAAGTCTTGACAAAATTCTGCAAGGGCGATCACCGAGTCAAGGCAATGGTCGAATGGAAAAATCACAGTTGAAAATGATTGTTGAGCGTAAAGGTTTACCTTCAAGCATAAGGAACAGCTTCTTGGCAAGACCACTCAGGAAGGCCTCCAGATCATTTTTCTTCCCAAGAGCAGCTTTCAGATTGGTATTTTCTTGTTTAAGCTTGGTGACTGAAGCTAACTTCTCGTCAGCAAGATTGATCTTCTCAGCTAGTTCAAGGTCTTTTTTCTGTTGGGCCTCCTTCACCTTACCTGCAAGTTACAGCAAGATCAGATTTTGAAACAAATAAAGGGAAAAAGCAGTCGTCGAGGTCTCACCAAACATACCTTTGGTCTCCTCCTTTGCCTTCGTCAGATTCTCCTAAACCAGCTTCAAATCTAGCTCGAGCTGAATGTGCTTGTTTTCCAGCTCAGTGTAGCGAGCCGCAAGGTCACAGGATCTCTGCGAAGAATCAATCGACTAAATGTCAAAGATAATTCACTTCCGAGTGGAAAAGGTAAAATCATGCGTTTCTAAGACTACAGCCGAATACAAGCATTCGACCGTAGTCTCGGGGACTACACCCAGTGGGTGCACTCAGCGTGCCCCCACTAATCCTATTGAAGACAGAGTCGACCAGTCGACCTCAAAAAAAAACAAGATGTATTCTTTAAGACTGTAATCGACTACAAGCAGTCGACCACAGTCTCGGGGACTACACCCAGTGGGTGCACTCAGCGTGCCCCCACCGGTTTGCGAAATCCAGTCGCCATAGTCGAATGACGGAAAGACTGAACTTATAAAGCCTAAGGCCGACTGCCAGCAGTCGACCTTAGCCTTGGGGACTACACCCAGTGGGTGCACTCAGCGTGCCCCCACCGGTTTGCGAAATCCAGTCGCCATAGTCGAATGACGGAAAGACTGAACTTATAAAGCCTAAGGCCGACTGCCAGCAGTCGACCTTAGCCTTGGGGACTACACCCAGTGGGTGCACTCAGCGTGCCCCCACCGGTTTGCGAAATCCATTCGCCATAGTCGAATGACGGAAAGACTGAACTTATAAAGCCTAAGGCCGACTGCCAGCAGTCGACCTTAGCCTTGGGGACTACACCCAGCGGGTGCACTCAGCGTGCCCCCGCTAACACGGAGTTTAAATCGACACACCCAGTGGGTGATTACTATAAATTCTGGAAAGAAAAGTTTTTGATAGCATATCCTAACAGAACAAGCGGTGGTCGACTGACCTGAACATTGCTTTGAAGGGCGGAACTGGCGTCGTAAGCTGCCTGGCTCGCATCCCGGATGGTCTTCAACTGCTCCATCATGATCCCTGCCTGGCGTATCGCCTCCTTCGCAGCGCCAGCTTGGTCCTCTGGGACGTGGTGCGTCGTGAAGAGGGAGGGCTGCAGAGCACTCGTCAGTGGATCTGCGAAGGACACAATGTGTCGAGTGGTGTTCTCCTCCTCCGCGACCAGAGTCTCGGGCACCGTCACATCCTGGGGCACCCTGCCGGCAGACGCTTTCCTACTCCTTCTGTGCCTCAGCGGTTCCTCATCTTCATCATCATCAGGGAGAGTGATAACAACATTGGATGGAGCTACAGAAAAGAATCAGAATTAGAGATCATGAGTCAGTCGACTAGAAACGGTGTTAAGAGTATAGTACCAGGTTTTGAGGTTGCTGCGTCCTCCATCTCATGGTCGTCAGCCCGGGCTGAGGTCTCGGAAGTAGCAGCACTGCAACTCCAAAGAATCAGTCGACTAACTCCAGCGCCAACCAGAGATAAAGTTCGCACAAACAAGAAGACTTAAGCAGCATGATTACCCTGATATGGTGGGGATGGACACCTTCATCTTCGGCAGGAGCTTGGTCGGCTTTGACAGGGCCGCCCTGGGCTGCTTCGACGCCTTTTTAGTCGGCGCCGGAGAGGTGGTCCGAGGGTGCTTGGTCGACTGTGTAACAGTCGCAACCCCCTTGCCACGTTCAGTCGCAGGGTCATGGACAAGCTTCGACCGCCTTTCCGAGCGCGGTGGTGCGACCTCCTCCTCCTCCTCTTCTTCGTCCTCATCATTATCATCATCGTCATCATCATCATCATCATCCTCAGCAGCGTCCGAGTCCCACTCCTCCTCCTGGCTCTCGCCCCCGCTCGCTTCTCCCTCCTCAGTCGGAGCCTGTGCTCCATTGGGCATCGAGTACAACTCAGTGAGGACCTGATAGACATCAAGACAAAGATCAGTCGACCGATCGGCAGAGAAAACAGAAATAAATGTGACAAGAATACAATGGGAAGTGGAGCAGACATACCTTGTTTGGATCACTATGGTGGTCGAGTGGAGGAATCCTTCTGGCTCCGCGAGGGTTATCCTTGCTCCCAGTAATAGCGGCCATCCACCTTTCCAGAGTGGCATCGTCGACTGCTTCTGGATTGACCCGAGTCTCATCCTCAGTCCCGCGGTACAACCACATGCAATGGCTCCGGAACTGAAGAGGCTGGATACGACGCCTAAGAAAAACCTCCAGGAGATCCATACCCGTCACTCCCTCCCGAACCAACTGAACTACACGCTCCATCAGCATCTTCACGTCAGCTTTCTCCTCCGGAATCACCTTTAGAGAGGAGGGCTTGTTCACTCGGCCCATGGTGAACTGAGGGAGTCCACTCGACTGCCCCGGCGTCAGCTGATCCTGGCAGTAGAACCAGGTCGACTGCCAGCCTCTGACTGACTCGGGAAATGTCATGGCTGGGAAGGTGCTCTTGTTCCTCACCTGGATCCCCAGACCCCCACACATTTGGACAACTTGGGTTTTTTCGTCGCCTGGGCTCGCCTTCTTCACGGTCTGAGAGCGACATGTGAATATGTGCTTGAACAAGCCCCAATGCGGTCGACAACCCAGAAAACTCTCACACATGGACACAAACGCGGCAAGATAGGCGATAGAATTCGGGGTGAAGTGGTGGAGTTGCGCTCCAAAGAAGTTCAAGAAACCACGGAAGAAAATGCTCGGCGGCAAAGAAAATCCGCGGTCGACATGGGTAGCCAGAAGCACGCACTCACCCTCTTCCGGCTGGGGCTGCCACTCTTTCCCCGGAAGCCTTGCAGCTCCATGAGGGATCAGGCCCTCATTGGCCATGTCGAGGAGATCCGTCTCCGTGATGGTCGATTGGATCCAATCTCCCTGGACCCAGCCTTTCGGCAGGCGAGATCTAGACGAAGACCCGCCGCGACTGGTGGATCTCCCCTTTGCCTTCTCCGTCGCCGACGCCTTCTTCGCGCGTTCCAGCGCCGCCGTCTTCTCCTTGACCATGGCTGCCGGCGAGACGCGCGAGGAGAAGTTGTGCGGAGGCGAGAGCGAGCGCGTTGGGCGGAGACGAAGGGAGCAGAGAGAGAATGCTGAGGCACTGCTCAAAAAACCCTCGCCGGGCGCGTTTATAAGATCCCTTCCGAGTGGATGACAAGTGGGCCCGGTCGATCTAATCATATCCTGAAACAGTTGCGCGGACGTGATACGTGGCGAAAAAAGCGGCGCGGGGATCGAGGCGTCTATGCCCTGTCCCATCCGAGCGCCGCGGTCCGCCCCGCTTCGCGTGCTTCCCCAAATTTCGTATCCCGCGGAATCCGTGAATGGCAGATCGGTCTGCCAGACGCGGGATTTCCTGCGATCCGTCGCTCGGAAATCGGCGAAGTCCAAAAGATCACTCGACGAAGGAAAAGAATGGATCGAGTCGACTGAAGAAAAGTTGTTCACTATCAACAAAGAGATTTTTTCGTTCAAAACAACGCACGACCAGTATGCGAAGGCTAATCGGAAACAACATCAACTCCTTCATCACTCAAGCCTCAATCCATTCGGGGGCTAATGATGCAGTCATGTACCTAGGGTAGGGTCACAGACCTGATCTAAGTACCCTGCCCAAGGACACCCTTAGAAGAGATCACCTTCCAGTCGACCTATGAGGGACTCACTCGACTGACTTGAAGGACTCGACCACGAAGACTCACTCGACCACCAGAAGGTCAAGAGGCACTCTGCACTGCAACGGTCTGTAATTAAGTAGACTTTATGATAGTAAAGACACTTTATGTGGGGCGTTACCAGTAACGCCCCGGACTTAATGTACCTTAAACCCTTCATTACGTGGGTTGGCTGGGGTCCTGGCGCACTCTATATAAGCCACCCCCCCTCCACAGGCAGAGGGGTTCGGCACCTGTAATCCATATACACATAATCCACTCGACCGCCTCCGGGCTCCGAGACGTAGGGCTTTTACTTCCTCCGAGAAGGGCCTGAACTCGTACATCTCTTGTGTTTACAACCTCTCCATAGCTAGGACCTTGCCTCTCCATACCTACCCCCACTCTACTGTCAGATTTAGATCCACGACACCCCCCCCCCGAGGTGCATGCTCTAACTTGCCAGGGTTATGTTGCTCATATCGTGTGTATGGTGTCTCGCATTGCTATGTCATTTGA
>NC_041383.1:629054755-629061924 GCF_002162155.2 Triticum dicoccoides
CCCCCCGAGGTGTATGCTCTAACTTGGCAGGGTTATGTTGCTCATATCGTGTGTATGGTGTCTCGCATTGCTATGTCATTTGATTAGTTTAGACATGCTTTGTGTGAATGCCACCTGTTCAGTGTCTAATTACCATATATGTGAATTATGCATTGCCATCTTGTTGCAAGACATTATATATGTGAATTATACAATGCTATCTTGTTGCAAAGGCATTATATATGTGAATTATGCAATGCCATGCTGTTTAGCCAATCATCATGTATGTGAATTATATCATGCTATCATTTTTTTGTATTATGTGTTCCATTTGTTGACAACGTTTGTATATTCAACTACTCTTCCAGTGCATCAGCCATTTGAAGCGATGATGGAAGTATCTGGAGTGAAAACAAGGTATTCAGAGCAGACAATGCTACCTGCTGAAGCAGACATCTTGCTAGTTACAGAGAGCTCCTCAAAGGAGGATTCAGAGACTGATGACCAGTCCTATTTCCCCCCTGAGGTCTATGCTCAAACTTGGCAGGGTTATATTACCCATTTCATGCATGTTGTCTTGCATTGCTTAGTTTTTACATCATATATGTATTGCCATCTGCTTACTTGCTTACTGTATAAATCATATATTTGAATTATATCATGCCATCATGTTTACATAGTACATACACATCATCTATCGGAATTATGGCATGGCAACCCATTTAATAAAGACATCATATATTTATATCATCTCATCCTGTTTAGTGTTTAGAGTCATCATATTTTGAATTATGGCATTCTATCCGTGAATGTATGTGAATTATGGCATGCCAGCCTATTTAATAAACACATTATATAGTTATGTCATGTCATCCTATTTACATAGTCTCATATTTTGAACTATGTCATTCCATCTTTTTTAGTTAGCCATCATAATGTGAAATTGTGTCATGCTATCATGTTTAGTTAGCCATCATATATGTGAAATTGTGGCATGCTATCCTATTTGGTTAGAAAATCATAAATATGAATTATTTCATGCCCTCTTTTATTCCCCATTACTCATTGCACCTGTCTATCATACAATTTCTATACTTTCAATTACTTTTCTTGTTTATCAGCCATTTGAATTGGAGAGCGTGATGGCAGTATCTAAGGGAGTAACAACACGGTCTCCAGAAAATATAGTGCTACCAGTTGATGCAGATAGAACCACGGTTGTACTTGCCCAAGGACCAGATCCACCACACATAACCCAGACTCTCGCAGATTGTACCCCTACCCAATTGGACAGAGAACCAGCTACACCCCTTCTAACCCCAACCCCGGCAGATAGTAACACAGTTCCAGTTGACACAGCACCGTCTCCACCATAGAGCACCCAAACACGAGCAGTTAGTAAGGGAACTACAGTGCCCAAAGCACGAGGACCACCACTCCGAATCCCAACTCAACACTTAAAGGAGAAGAAGATTTGTTCTCAGGTCAGGTTCTGTAGCTATGGTTCATACTCCTTTGCTCTTGCGTTACTGTATTTACTCATACCAACTATTTTCAAATTTAAGGATGGAATTGAAACTCCAATGGCACAACAGGTATGTTTTAAACCTGTTTCTTTAACTGGTTTGCTGTTGTAACCTGCTCTATGTTGATTTCAGTTTCAATTGAATAAACGGTTATGTTCTCATGTCATGCACATTACAAGTGTTGTTATTGCTCTATAGTTACCCACACTTATATTCTGTCTATTCTGCTTTGTCTTGAACAAATATTATTTGAACTGTGTCTCTATCTTGATTTGGTAACAAAAACTAGAATGATATAGACCATAAAGTGACCATGGTACATAGACATATGTTTGTTTCATGCTGTTATCCTGTCCACTTTACTACTAAACTCATTTACCAAAATGAGTTTCATATACAACATGGTAAACATGTGATGTGTCTGCTTGTTTCTCTTTTAGAATGCGGACAAAATATTGGAGAACAGTACCGCGTTGTCCAATGGTAAAGGAAGTAATGCGGATAAGGTTCAATATAGTGAGACATCCCTGTTGGTCTCCAAGAAAGCTGATAAAAACTATATTGATGATAGTGAGTGAACCCAAAAGTCCTGTCTTGATGTAGTGTTCGAGTTACTGGCCACTACTGCTGGCACAAGCTCTTCGAACTTGCTGCCTGAATCAGTTCGTCTTCTTGAGTCTCAACTTCAAGTTGAAAGACATCGATCAGATGCGCTACGACATGAAGCTGAAGGACTGAGGAAGTCCCTGTAGAATTCAGATGCATATTTTCTGGGGTAACAGCAAGCGCTGGAGGATTTAAGCGCCAAACAAGGGAAAGTTAATAAGATTGCTAAGCACCTTGACAGCATTATGGGTACCCAGGATATTGTTTCTTGAGATCTTCTGAAGTGGTTTCAGTTCTGGATTTGTTTTGCTGCGGTGTTTATTTGCGCTGGTCACCAACTTTGACAACCAGTGTATATGATATGTTGCTTTGTTCCCTATATTTGCACTGGTGGCGAACTTTGATGCCCAGTGGATGTAATATGTGTAATAGCCGTGATAGCCTAGCGTTAGTTGCTTGCTTGTTTATTTCCTTGTTGTCTTGTTTATTTGTTTGCTTGTAGTCATTGCAGTTCTTTTTCCACGGTTTGCTAGTGGCTGCAATAACATATTTTTTAAAAGTAGGCCACAATAACCATGGGCTAATATTTACTGTAGTGACACTGGGCCTCCTACTGGTTGTAGAAACAGTGGGCCTTCTACGTGTCGTAGAAACAATGGGCCTTCTGCGAGCCGTATCATCAATGGGCCTTATACGGGCCGTATGATCGATTGGCCAAACATGGGCCAAACAGACCCATTATGGTTGTAAACGGGCTAGAGTTGGAATCATCCGTTCATGGGCCGACCATAATGGGCCATCTTTAATAGGCCGTATTTGATGACGCTGTGAAAAAGGCCCAACGTATTAACGGACCACAAACGGGCCGACTGTAATCACGGGCTGAATTTGGCCCACAAGCAGAAAATGACAGTAACGGACCGTAAGTAACAAATGCTGGAAATGAGCCCAAGAATAAATGGGCTCTAAGAAGTCCGAAAGATAACATGGGCTGGAAACGGCCCAACGGAATAACGGGTTGTTAATGGGTATAAAGTGATACACTGTTCATTACGGGCCAGTTTCACCACGGGCCATTAATGGGTGTAAAGTGATACACTGTTCATTACGGGCCAGTTTCACCACGGGCCGTTAATAGGCCAAGAGTTACATAGGGCCTCATATGGGCCGAAATACGTATGGGCCATACATGGGGCAGAAGTGAAAACGGGCTGGAATCATATTGGATGGCCCAGATGATGCTACTGGGCCTAATTCAGATAGGGCATAATGGGCCTTGGGTTAGAGGGTTGTAAATGGGCTATATGTGAACAGGCCGTTAACATGCTTTCCATGGGCCGGCCCGCCACCTTTTGACCAAGTCAAATGGGTCAGCCTTTTCACAGGAATGGGCCTCTGTTGGGCCGTGCCACGTGTTGACATATCATAGGCGCCTTCCATCCAATGAGTGGATGACATCTGTCCCAATGATGAGCCGACACGTGTTTCCTCCAGCCAATGATGATTTTACACGTGGAAAATCCCCATTGGTCGAGGCTGTTAACGGGTTATCGGATCCAAAACCTGACCCGATAGCTTAACGGCGTTCTGTTACGGTGGATGCCACGTGTCAGTCACCCTTGACGAAAGCACTTCTGTGACACGCGATTTATCGTCATGGAAGTGGACACTTCCGTGATGATAATTTTGGTAATGTCATGGAACACTTCTACGACAGCACAGGTATGACTATCTTGATTCTGTCATAAATTTGTCATGGATGTACATGCATGACAGAAAACACAATCTACTGTGACAAACACGTATCATCACGGAAGTGTATTTTTTTTTTGTAGTGTTCCCCTTTTTATAACCTAAGTACTAGCACTAGTACTAATACCTGCATAGTGGGAACACGCTCAGGTTTGGTACGTACTAGTAGGTGTGAGCGGGCTTTTGAATGTGATGGGAACAAGGTAAAGATTAATTGATGGTTATGGTTTCAAGGCCCGAGAGGGCTCCCGATGAGTTTAGTGGAACATAAATTTCAAGTAGACTACACTGCTCAAATGCTTAAATATTATGTCACTGTCAAAAATTGGCACAAAATACAAAGGAGACCAATGAAGTACTACTAGCAACCCATGATTTAACTACTCTCATGCGCGCAGTGGAGTAGTAATGTCCTTCTTCCGCCCTCACATCCACTCAATTTGCATGCGCTGTATTAATTGACCATCAATGAAGTGAATGACTTTACACGCGTCAAATTATCACATGGGGTGGATCTTGATACAAAATTGCGTCCGCCCGTGTACATGCGTGTGCGTGCGAGGGAATGAGTGCGTCTGTGGCATGCGTGCACATCTTCGCTTCGTGCATGTACTGGCAGTATGGCTCAGGGAGGACGAGTACGTTCTTCTAGAACCAACAGCACGTCACTATGATCAATCCACACAAGGAGGTCGCGACAATGCCTCCACATGTGCCACGTGGATTCATGAACTATAAGAGAGACACTATGTAGTGTGCCATTGGAATTCTAATTTATGTATTTTGCACATACTCGAAGTACTAGTAAGGTACGCGTGCATTGCACGCATCAGACTTTGCAACCAAATTATGAATAAATACCACACTATAGCATGTAAGCTCTAAGTCATATGTGCCTGATGTAGACCTTCGTTTAATTCTTATAGTTCATCTCATTCAAAATCAATTAGTTTTTATAAAAAAAGCTAGGGCCTCTTGGATTCATAGGATTTCCAAAACGCGGGAATAGGAAAAACATGGGATTATAGTGGAATGTCGTCTTGAATCCTACAGGATTGTATGAGTGTTTGATTGTGCATAGAAAAAACGCATAATTCTTTCAAATAGGTTTGAGTGGATGGGATGTTCCTATGAAATCTTGTGCAAATGAATCATATGGAAAAATTCCTATGGTTTACAATCCTACGAATCAAACAACCAAGATAGGAGAAATTCCTAAGGATTAGAATCCTCCAAAATTCCTTTGAGAATCCTTTGAATCAAAGAAGCCCTTAATCTATTTTATGATTCATGGAATTGTGCATTGTAAAGCATAAAGTCAAAACAAATAATGGCAATTCAACTAGAAAAAAAAATTGGGCAGTTATGATATGGAAGATTCTAGAATAAAGGAGAACCACTGTTGCTTTGAGGTTTGTGCATTATGCTTAAGTTCAACCATGGAGTGTGCTAGATTGTACATGTGGCAAAATCTGGTGGGGGCTAGAAAATGGTGCGAGGGACCGAGTGGAGGGAGACTATGAAGGAGTGCACACGTGCGAGATCGATATTTAGAGAGAGGGGGCGAGAACATGCGTTGTTGCACGCAGTGGCGGAGCCATGAAAAATAAATGAGCTAGGGGGCCAAGCATTGCTAATCCTTTATGAGGAGGGCCAATTCATTAACTTAAACCATTTTTACCAGCAATTGTCTAATGATCACATTCATATTAGCCTCGATATATAGTGATGTGAGGGGGGCAGGGCCCTTGCTACCCCCTGTCTTCGCCATTGTGCGCGCGTCTGAGAGATGAAGCGGAAGGCATGGATGATGAGAGGGGGGCATTGGATATATAATTAATGTGGGTGTGTTAGCTATATAATTAATGAGAGGGGATTTTTTATTCTAGGCCTAGTAGTGCCACACTTTGCCATACAATGTGGCCAAACTTGCCTAAGGTTAGTTCTTCAAAATGAGAGCCACAAGTTGACAAGCCTAAGGGAATCTTGCCACACTTGTTGTGTGTATGTGATGTGGGACCATAATGTGGCTTGCCTAAGATGTGGCTTGAACCAAGCACACACCTAAGTTGGTCAAATTTGCCTAACGTTAGGTGTGGCAAGCTTTGGCAAACTTAGTCTCAACCCAAACAACCCCGTAATCCTATATAGAGATGTATATATGGATCTGTGGACGTGGGAAAGAGGGTGAGACCTCACTAGATATATAGATTGATCGGTTTGTGTGGAAAACTATGAAAGACCTAGCTATACACACACACACACACACATAGAGGAACATCGATCGTTGTGCATGCACACGTGAGAGATAAAGAATGCCCGATATGATGGATAGGGGGATGTGTGTGGGTGTGTGCCTTCATGGGAGACCGACCTGAAGAAAAAGTTTGCATGTGTGCGATGGATAATGCCGACTGGTAGTGTGTGGGCATTCATGGACGAGAGAAAGTTAGTGGTACAATTATAAAGAGAAGATGACTGTGTGGGTGTAAAAGACTAGGTGAGGTCATAATCAATGTAAAGTTCAATTCAGGGCCTCCTTTGGTTTGTAGGAAATTTATAGGAATTCAATAGGATAGGATGTGCAGAGGAAAACTTCCTTTGAAGTCATTTGGTTTGTAGGAATGAATTCCTATTCCTATGTAGGATAGGAATCAATCCTTCACATTTTGGAAAAAAAACATTAGCTTAGACTCCATGGAAAAATTCTTATCTTGTTCATCAAATGACATCCCTCTCTCTATAGGAAGTGAGATGGCATGCATCTCAATTCCTATGATTTTCCTATTCCTATAACATTCCTTTCCTATGAACCAAAGGAGGCCCAAATATTTGAATAAGAGATCATGATGTTTGAAACCCATGCATGCATGAATATAACGGAGATCTTCACGGTGTGGTTTGGAAACAAACATGTTGTAATGTATACACATTGAACAAGGTCAGACTGATTTGAATTTGAGATACCGATGGCAGACATCGTTTGGCCACATTGCATCCGTGCATGGACACACTATTCTAATTGGAGATGATGAGTGGCTTTCGCATCATATATAGGGTGGGTCTATTCTGCTAACACCCTTAAGAGTCTTATTCTGCTAACAATGGTCTTATTCTCCTAACACTACATTAGATGCCTCACCTCCACCTTCCCCGTGGCCAACTCCCCTCCGCCACCCAAGTCCCTCCCAGCCCTGGCAGGGCCAACTCCAACCCCCCGCCGCTTCAGGTACCTCACAGCCTCGGCCAGGCCAACTCCAACCCCCCGCCGCGCCCAGCTCCCTTGCCGCCTAGCCCCCGATGCGG
>NC_041383.1:629062172-629066087 GCF_002162155.2 Triticum dicoccoides
ACCACCACCACCGCTGCAGCAGCATGCCCCCTCGTCGTTCCCCCTACCCCATCACCGACCCCCTCCCTCCCACCTTCTCCGCCGCCCCATGCTCCCCTGCACAAGTGCGGCCACCTCCGAGCTCCACCAGTCCTCCCTCGTGCCAGATCAGGTCGCCGGTGTCCGCAAACCCCCTCCCGCGCGTCGGATCCGGTGAGTTCTAGTACCCTCCTCCTGTTCCCCGATCTGGTCAACGCCCTCTGTCGGTGTCAAAACCGGCGGATCTCGGGTAGGGGGTCCTGAACTGTGCATCTAGGCGGATGGTAACAGGAGACAAGGGACACGATGTTTTACCCAGGTTCGGGCCCTCTTGATGAAGGTAAAACCCTACGTCCTTCTTGATTGATATTGATGATGTGGGTATTACAAGAGTAGATCTACCACGAGATCAAGGAGGCTAAACCCTAGAAGCTAGCCTATGGTATGATTGTTGTTCGTCCTATGAACTAAAGCCATCCGGTTTATATAGACACCGGAGAGGGCTAGGGTTACACAGAGTCGGTTACAATGGTAGGAGATCTACATATCCGTATTGCCAAGCTTGCCTTCCACGCCAAGGAAAGTCCCATCCGGACACGGGACGAAGTCTTCAATCTTGTATCTTCATAGTCTTGGACTCCGGTCGATGATGATAGTTCAGCTATCCGGACACCCCCTAGTCCAGGACTCCCTCAGTAGCCCCTGAACCAGGCTTCAATGACGACGAGTCCGGCGTGCATATTGTCTTCGGCATTGCAAGGCGGGTTCCTTCTCCGAATAATTTATAGAAGATTGTGAACACCAGGATAGTGTCCGGCTCTGCAAAATAAATTCCACATACAACCGTAGAGAGAATAATATTTACACAAGTTCAATCTGCTAACGTATTTTGTGGCATGACGTCACACCACTACCAAGCCTTTACTCGAATTGTTTTTATTGTACCACCTCAGCATGTTTAGCGAAGCGGTTTCCTTGGCACGTCTTGTCGAAGCAGAGATCGTGTTCCCCTTATTCCAGGATTCCCATCAATACGGACGTGGGTAACCCAACCGCGCCATTGATTGCCGCGCTTGGAAGATAAGCGAGTTTTATCAGGCCGGTGGGGACGCATGTTTTCATCCTCCCATATAAGGGGATAAAGATCCAACCCTTTTACCTACGCCTTCTTCCTCCTTTGCTTATCCATCGCCGCGAACTCGAGCTCCAGCGCCCAAGTCCGCACATCTCACCTCAACCTTCTCCAACTATGTCCGGAGCGGGAGGCAAGTGGATGGCCTCCTCCGTTACGGAGGGGCACATCCAGAAGCTGCGCAGCGCCGGATATCTGTCCAGCGGCATCGTGCACCGGCTCCCCGATGAGGGGGAGCTCATTCCCACCCCCAGGCCACATGAGAGAGTAGTATTTCTTTCCCATTTCCTCCGCGGACTGGGCTTCCCACTCCATCCCTTTGTCCGAGGGCTCATGTTCTACTACGGCCTGGATTTCCATGATCTGGCCCCGAATTTCATCCTCAATATCTCGGCGTTTATCGTCGTGTGTGAGACCTTCCTCTGCATCCAGCCCCACTTCGGCTTGTGGCTCAAGACCTTCAGTGTCAAGCCGAAGGTTGTGAAGGGCAGCCAAGCGGAGTGCGGAGGCGCCATGGTGGGCAAGATGCCCAACGTTACTTGGCTCGAGGGCACCTTCGTGGAAACCATTAAGGGGTGGCAATCGGGGTGGTTCTACATCACCGAGCCGCGTGACCCTGAATGGGCAGCGGCCCCCGAATTCAGATCTGGCATCCCCATACGGCTCACCTCCTGGAAAGAGAGTGGCCTAACATGGGGTGATTCGGAGGAGCTGACCGGACTTCAAGCCTGCATCCAAAAGCTAGTGAACAAGAAGCTCAAGCTTGTCAATGTAGTCCAGGTCATGCTCATTCACCGGATTCTCCCGTGCCAACAACGGGACTTCAATATGTGGGACTTCGATCCGGCGCAGCACCAGACTTTGAGCGGGCTCTTCGACACTACATACGAAGAGGCCTGGAGGGTGCTGTTTAAGGGCGCCGAGGCTCCCGCATCCGCTACCGAAGATCACGGATTCAGCTCGCAGTGTCCGGCTAGCGAGGTAAGCGATTTTGCCCTTTACGGGACACTTGTTTTCCATAGTTTGACTCTATGCGGGATCTAAACTCCCCCTCCTTTGACAGGACTGGCTGAAGAAGGCCGAGCAGACTATCTGTCCGGCCCCATTGCCAGAAGACCCAGCGGACGCTCGTTTAACGGGGCTGCTGGCTCCGGCACCCCACGTGGTGCCGGAGAAGAAGGCCAAGAAGAAGGCCATGGGCACTCGAAAGAGTTCCCGTTTTCAGGTGTCATCGGATGATGACTCCGAGGCAGACTCCTCCCACAAAGGCGAGGAGGAGAAGAAGAAGGCATCTCCCCCAGCGGGGGGAGGGAAGAAAAGGAAGGCCTCCCCAACGAGGGAGGCCGAAGGGTCCAAGAAGGGAAGGACTCTTCCCCCGGACTGCTCCGCCAATGCCGGCGACGACGACGAGGATTAGCCTCCAAGGGCCAAGCCTCTGGCGAGATCGTAAGTATCCGGACTCCCGAATAACTTCATGGTTTTTCTTTTCGCCACATGGTGTCTTTCTAATGTCGCATACTACCCTGCAGTCCGCCCAAGGATGATCTTCCCGCTTCGTCGAGCGGGTCCTTGGGAGCGTCGGATATGGATTCTCTCCCGACCGCCTCCACCCCCCATGATGCGGACGATGCCGAGGTGGGATCCCGGGAAGGGACCCTTCCAGGAGGAGGAGGCCCCGGAGGTGCCGCAGGGCAACCTCTCGGACTTTGCACCGGACTCCACCCCGGAACCTGTAGTGGCTCCGGAGTCCGGCGGGCGGCCCCTTCATAAGAAGGGCAAGACCGTGACGCCGGCGGCCTCCGTCCAACCGGAGGTGTCGGATAGCTTGCTGGAGGCGCTCAACGGCGCCTCCATCAAAGAGGAACACCGCACTGTCATGAGTGCGGTGATTCAGAAGGTTCAGCTCGCCAAGGGCGGGCTGACCGAAGCCTGCAGCAGCCTTCTAACAGGCTTTGAGGTAAGAATTTTGATATATGTAAAATAGTACCGCATAGACAGTAGCCCCTGATCCTCGGTTCGGTATTCGGAAAGAAAAGCCGGACTGAGGATCTAAAAAGATATACGCAGGAGTCATAAAAAAGTATGTCAATATGGGATTGCAGGCTGTGCTGCTGACCTCTGCCGCCCTGACTGCGGAGGTCAATACTTTGAAGCAAAGCCTCGAGCGGTCCTAGAGCGAGCTCGGCCGTGCCAAGAAGCAGCTCGAGGATAAGGAAGGTGAGTAACACCTTATTAAAATTGTACCTTACAGAAAAGGATTTGGTTGCGAGAAGGATGACAAGGATAACATGGGTATTGCAGGGGCCATGAATGAGGTGGCGACCCTGAAGGAGGCGATGTCCGTGGCCGAACATAATGCGGCCGCGGAGCACACCGAGCGAGAGAAGCAGGAGGCGCTGGTGGCGGAGGTGCAGCAAGAGCTCCAGGCTCTCGTGGAAAAACATGAGAGTTTGGAGCGTGACTCAAAGACTTGAGAGTCCGAGCTTGCATCGGCTCTTGAGAGTGCCAAAGCCGCTAAGGCCGAAGCCTACCAGGCCCTCCAGGAAATCAAGGTGTTGAAGAAAATAGCGGCGGGTAAGGCATTTTTCATGCAAAGTAAGCATGTGAGTGTGAATTACCTATCACTTACCCGAATTTGGAGCTCTCCAGGGGCGTTCGCAGATCTGCCCTGCGGCGTGTCCGATGCTGCCGCTTTCTATAGGGCCGAGGAGGGGAGCTCGACAGAGAAGGTCTTCTGGTCTCAGTATGCTGAGGCCGGACATCCG
>NC_041383.1:629066526-629083065 GCF_002162155.2 Triticum dicoccoides
GCTCTTGAGAGTGCCAAAGCCGCTAAGGCCGAAGCCTACCAGGCCCTCCAGGAAATCAAGGTGTTGAAGAAAATAGCGGCGGGGAAGGCATTTTTCATGCAAAGTAAGCATGTGAGTGTGAATTACCTATCACTTACCCGAATTTGGAGCTCTCCAGGGGCGTTCGCAGATCTGCCC
Organism: Triticum dicoccoides; assembly: GCF_002162155.2. Lineage (NCBI taxonomy): Eukaryota > Viridiplantae > Streptophyta > Magnoliopsida > Poales > Poaceae > Triticum > Triticum dicoccoides. Next base: position 629,066,704 of record NC_041383.1, read on the forward strand.
TGCGGCGTGTCCGATGCTGCCGCTTTCTATAGGGCCGAGGAGGGGAGCTCGACAGAGAAGGTCTTCTGGTCTCAGTATGCTGAGGCCGGACATCCGGTGCCCCTTACCGACCAGCTGAAGCAGCTGGTCGAGCTCCACAAGGTGGCCAAACAGGCCATGAAGGGCCTCATAGTTTGACTGTGGCCTAAGGAGGCCATGCCTGGGAGCTACTTCGGCCTGGTGCGGCGGCTGGTGGATGCGTGTCCATGGGTTGAAGTCATCAAGCACTTCGCCTGCATTGAAGGTGCCCGTCGGGCCCTTGCCCGCGCAAAGGTGCAATGGGGCAAGATGGATGCTGAGAAGCTTGTGACGGACGCGCCACCGCCGGGCAAGGAGTATCGCACGCCCGAGATGTATTATAAGAGTGTCCTGAAGGGTGCCCGCATTATTGCGGGTGAGTGCTCCAAAGATGTAATATTTGAGTAGACTCACATTTTGTTATACTGTGCGCTGAAAACTTTGTTCATATGCGCTAAGCAACGCTTGTTAATTTAAAATATTACCTTCTGTGCGGCCGTTTATCAAATCTGAGAGATGGCAAGTCATCGGCTTCATCCCCCATGCCACGAGTGCTGGGGTGTTCGGGATAAATTTGAGCACTCTTGTTCCCATTTTTGGGTCCATCTAGGGAGGCGCTCAACACCACGAACAAGGCAACCGGACTTATAATGCTTGAACACTCTCACTTAGCCATAGAATTCTATAATTTTAAATTTCAGCGAAGCCCCTAGTGTTCGGAAGGCCGACTTTGGGGCGCTATCCACGCCTGGGCCGGACAAAGCCGGTTCCTCGCTCTAGGCGGCATAAGTCTTTAGGGACTCGAAAAAACCTCTCGAACAGCGACCGACTCTCGCCTCATCATGACGGTTAGTTTTAGCTTTATCCACTGAGGCGCTTGCCCAGCTCAACTGGGGCACAATCGCAGTGGTTCTCCCAGTGCTACCTTAGCCGATACAACGGAACATAAGGTACCAAAACATGGAAGCCGGGCAAACCCAACTATTGACCCAAGACATGATTCGGAGCTGATGCATATAATGCTATAAGTTCGGGGTGCCGCACTTGTGAAAGTGTTCAGACTTATCACACCATGATGCGGGAAGCATAAGCCCCTGGTGTATTTAGCCGTACCAAAGTGTACGGATGCAACATGTCATATATGTATAAGAAAGAAATGCAATTATAAGCAAAAAGGTGCTGCATTGTTTATTCAAGAAATACTGCTGTGAATGCAGAACGATACAAATGGTGCAATAAGCAAGGGATTGGACTATTAAACATGTCCCCCTCCAGGGGTAGGCTGCGGAATGGTGTATTAAACAGATTTAATGCTCGTAATGGAGACCACCTGGATATTCGTCGTAGCCTTTCTCCTTCCCTGGCTGTTGCATCGTGAGTTCGGCAAGTCTACTACCGGGCAGGGCCTCTGATGAACGGAGTCCTGTGGGTAAAATAAAAGAAAAAGAGAGAAAAAAAGAACGACACACTTGAGAGCCCCTGGTGTGGTTAAGCCGCATTCTGGGCCTATTGTGGTCGTGCCCCTCCCCCTATGCCCATGGTATCTCCACAGCGTAATGATGTACGCGAAGGAACTGTCTTGAAATTTTGCAGGGGCTGGGGTTGGGGCCGCATTGCTACGCGTGCTCGGAACGTGCCAGGTGGTCTTGTTGTAGGTTACTCCGGGCGCGTTTAGCCGTGTCCGGTCACTTAACGGCAGGACGCGAGAATTTCCTTAAGAGGCTGCATTGTACTTCTGCCGCGAGAGCCATTGTATGTTCCTCCGTTCGGAGAGAGCGTTCAGTGTTTCCGTTGACCGTGATGACTCCTCGAGGGCCTGGCATCTTGAGCTTGAGGTATGCGTAGTGCGGCACCGCGTTGAACTTTGCAAACGCGGTACGTCCGAGCAGAGCATGATAGCCGCTGCGGAACGGAACTATGTCGAAGATTAACTCCTTGCTTCGGAAGTTATCCTGGGATCCAAAGACCACTTCCAGTGTAACTGAGCCTGTACAATTGGCCTCTACACCTGGTATGACGCCTTTAAAGGTCGTCTTTGTAGGTTTAATCCTTGAGGGGTCTATGCCCATTTTGCGCACTGTATCCTGATAAAGCAGGTTCAGGCTGCTGCCGCCATCCATCAGGACTCTGGTGAGGTGAAATCCATCGACGATTGGGTCTAAAACAAATGCGGCAAATCCGCCGTGGCGGATGCTGGTGGGGTGGTCCCTTCGATCAAGAGTGATCGGGCAGGAGGACCATGGATTGAACTTCGGGGCGATTGGCTCCATCGTGTATACATCCCTGAGTGCATGCTTCCGCTCCCTTTTGGGTATGTGGGTTGCGTATATCATGTTCACCGTCCGCACTTGTGGGGGGAAACCCTTCTGTCCTCTATTGTTCGGCGGTCGGGTCTCTTCCTCGTCATCGCTATGTAGCCCCTTGTCGTTGTTTTCGGTAATTAACTTGCCTGCCTGCTTGAATACCCAACAGTCCCTATTGGTGTGGTTAGCTGGCTTTTCAGGGGTGCCGTGTATCTGGCACGAGCGGTCGAGTATTCGGTCCAAATTGGACGGACCCGGAGTAGTTCTTTTGAATGGCTTTTTCCGCTGACCGGGTTTGGAGCCTCTGAATCCGGCATTGACTGTTGTATCCTCACCATTGTCGCCGTTAATGCGGCGTTTGTTTTTGTTGCGACGCGACCTGCCATTGCGGTCCTTGATATCTGGACTGCCAGAATTTTTGCTGAGGTTGTTGCTGCGGGCTAGCCAGCTGTCCTCACCCGCGCAGAAGCGGGTCATGAGTGATGTGAGGGCTGCCATGGATTTCGGCTTTTCCTATCCCAGGTGCCGGGCAAGCCACTCGTCGCGGATGTTATGTTTGAAGGCCGCGAGGGCCTCCGCATCCGGACAGTCGATGATTTGATTTTTCTTAGTTAAGAACCGTGTCCAGAATTGTCTAGCCGATTCGTCTGGCTGCTGAATTATATGGCTTAGGTCGTCAGCGTCTGGTGGTCGCACATATGTGCCTTGGAAGTTATCGAGGAATGCAGCTTCCAGGTCTTCCCAACTCCCAATTGACTCTGCTGGCAAGCTGTTAAGCTAATGCCGGGCTGGTCCTTTAAGCTTGAGTGGGAGGTATTTGATGGCGTGAAGATCATCACCGCGGGCCATGTGGATATGAAGGAGATAGTCTTCGATCCAAACCGTGGGGTCTGTTGTGCCATCATAAGATTCAATATTCACGGGTTTAAACCCTTCGGGGATTTGACGATCCATTACTTCATCTGTGAAGCATAGTGGGTGTGCGGCGCCTCTGTATTGGGCGATATCACGACGAAGTTCAAAAGAGCTTTGTCTACTGTGTTCGGCCCGGCCGGACTTACTGTGTCCGGCGCGACGGTTGTCGTCACGTATCATGGGGCGCCCACGCGATCCATAGATCGATCTTGATTGTCTTGCCTTATCCTCCAATATATCTCGCAAGTCCAGAGCGTTCCCCTGTGGCCTTGTGCTTTTCGAGCGCTGCCGGGGTACGGTTCTAGTGGAGGGCCTAGAGGCCTCTCTGTCGCGGCCACGGGGTGGTCGGTCAGCCATATTATCTGCTGGTGATGCAGGTTCATATGCCTCCTCCTCTAATCGGGGGAGCAGCTTGCGTTTAGGGTAGCTTTTGGAGGGGCGTTCGAGCTCATGCTCTTCGGCCACAAGGACTTCAGTCCATCTTTCGGCTAGAAGGTCTTGATCAGCTCTAAGTTGTTGCTGCTTTTTCTTGAGGCTGTTTGTCGTGGCCATAAGCCTGCGTTTTAAACGCTCTTGTTCGATGGGATCCTCAGGTACAACGAATTCGTCGTCGTCGTCGAGGCTTGCCTCATCTCCGGAGGGAGGCATGTAATCCTCTACCTCTTCGTCTGCTGCTCTCTCATGAGGGCTGGCATCTCCGTCCTCCTGTGCTGAATCTTGCTGGAGGGGGTTGTCTTCGGCACTGTCTGGGGTGTTATTATCTCCGGTGCCGGAATCTCCATTCTTGCTGTGGCGGGATTTAGAGCGGCGCCGCTGATGTCGGCGCTTGGGCTATTTCTTGGAGGGGTCATCCTCCGCTGTTCCTTCACCATTCCCATCATTTGGGATATCCACCATGTATATGTCATCTAATGAGGTGGCTTTCCAGTGCCCAGTAGGCGCTGGTTCTTGGTCGTCTCCGGCATCGTCGTCCATACCGTCGATGTCTTCGGAGTCGAAGTCTTGCATGTCGGTTAGATCGTCGACAGTGGCTACTAAGTGGGTGGTCGGTGGGATTTGAATTTCTTCGTCGTCCGCATCCCAACCGTCCTGACCGCAGTCCGGCTAGGGCTCTGCTGATAATGAGAGATACTTTAGCGAACTCAAGATGTCGCCGAAAGGTGAGTGTTGAAAGATGTCCGCAGCGGTGAACTCCATGATCGGCGCCCAATCAGATTCGATTGGAGGGGGCGCAGGAGGTTCGGAGTCCGGCGCCTCGGAGTCACGAGCTTCATGAGGGACAAGGTCAGTGTTCGGCTCCATCGCCGTAGAGGTTGCAGCCCCTGAGGCGGTGTCTAGCCACCCGTCCTCGATCTGCGCAGCCGGCTCCGAATTGAGGATCGGAGCGGACTCGTGTGCAGACTTCAGGGCACTGTCCGGCTGCAGAGCTAAATCATGCCCATCGTGACAGTGCGGCGCGCTCGGCTGTGGCTCGAATCCATCGAAGATAAAATCTCCGCGGATGTCAGCCGTGAAGTTCAAACTTCCAAATCTGACCTGACGGCTAGGGGCGTAGCTTTCGATCTGCTCCAGATGGCCAAGTGAATTGGCCCGCAGTGCAAAGCCGCCGAATACGAAGATCTGTCCGGGGAGAAAGGTCTCACCCTGGACCGCGTCATTGTTGATGATCGAAGAAGCCATCGAGCCTATCAGTGACAACACAGAGGAGCTCTCAATGAAAGCACCAATGTCGGTGTCAAAACCGGCGGATCTCGGGTAGGGGGTCCCGAACTGTGCGTCTAGGCGGATGGTAACAGGAGACAAGGGACACGATGTTTTACCCAGGTTCGGGCCCTCTTGATGGAGGTAAAACCCTACGTCCTACTTGATTGATATTGATGATGTGGGTATTACAAGAGTAGATCTACCACGAGATCAAGCAGGCTAAACCCTAGAAGCTAGCCTATCGTATGATTGTTGTTCGTCCTATGGACTAAAGCCATCCGGTTTATATAGACACCGGAGAGGGATAGGGTTACATAGAGTCGGTTACAATGGTAGGAGATCTACATATCCATATTGCCAAGCTTGCCTTCCACGCCAAGGAAAGACCCATCCGGACATGGGACGAAGTCTTCAATCTTGTATCTTCATAGTCTTGGAGTCTGGCCGATGATGATAGTTCGGCTATCCGGACACCCCCTCCCCCATTCCTCCCTCGTCGCCTCGGCTCCACCCTGGACTACGGCCATTCCTGCATCTGAAGCCAGCCGCGACCATCCCACGGAGGGAACCGAATCCGCGGCTCTCCTGCTTCCACCGGTGCAACCAGCCGCGACCACCGACGCCATTACAGTGCATCTCGGATCTCTTGAGCAGTGCGCCGCCCGTCCTCATGCGGTTCGCTAGATGCAGCCGACGGGTGAGAAGGGCGATAGCACAAGCTCCTCCTCCGGCGAGGATCTCAGCGACAACCTAGCCTCCCATCGTGCCCCATCCCCCTACATCCTCATCAGCACAGGGACTCCCATAAGGTACTCACTTCCTCGGCGTGCACCATCGCTGCTACTACAATTCGGCAACTCGCCCCCATGCAGTATCAGGCGACGACGGGTTCGTGTGCATGCAGTTTGCCTGGCCCCTCGATTCTTCCCCTGTGTTGACTCTGACGAGCATGGGATCCCAAGCATGCATGGGCTCCTTCTCCGTCCACAATGCGACCAGATGCAGGGGCTGCTGGCGACCAAGTACATGGGAAGGCATGACATGCAAAATGGTGCTCACCGGCGTCACTGTGCCATTTTCTGTTAGACTGATGATGCAATGTGGTAGTTTGGTTTCCATCCGTTTGTAGCTCGAGTTTTATCTCAATTTTTCAGGTTTGGTTGTCGCTTTTATCTGCAGTTAGGTGCCATAGAGCTCCTGGCAGATTAGTTCAGTGCTGTTTTGGGGGCTGTTGATGCATCGCTATCCTTTCTCTCTCTACTGCTTATTCATTATTCCCTCCGCTTTCTCTATTTTGTAGTTCTGGCAGCACTCCCGTCCTGCGATGCCGGCATGCAGTCCACCTGTGTCCCCCGATGCGGTGCGGTGCATCACCAGCGTGTAGTTTGCCTGGCCCCTCGATGCGGTGCATCGCCGGCATTCAGTTCGGGACCTTTTTACCTTCAGTTTTTGCTTGTGTACAACACTGCAGTACGCGTGAGTCATCGGTGCGGTGTGGCTGGGCGTTCCATATTTACAAAGACGTTGTAAGATTATTATTTTTGAAAAACTTCATTGTAGAAAAACACTGAATGCCACATGCAGTTTGGTTGAGGATGCTATGGTGAAGTCCGTCTCTATATTATCGAGAGGTTTTAGTTCATTTGTTTCATGTGTTTTAAAATTCAGTTGACTATATCAACACCTGCATTACATTTGGTCCTCAGATGCGGTTCACTTTTTAGAGTGATGATGTTCATTTGCGCTTGATCATGAAAAGTGTGAAAAATTTAGCGGAACAACATGATAGAGGATGTCCTCATCACAACAAGATAGTAATGAGGTTCACTTTGATATATGTCGTGGTTCACTTGCCCATCTCTCCGATACACTCTTGTTTATAAAAAAAATAAAGACAACAAAAACTCATATGAGAAAAATAACATCCGACAAAAGAAATTATGCAGCTCGCTTGCCCGTACAAGCAGTGCAGTTTTCATTCTGAAGCAGTGCGGACGGCCGTGTGATGTTGTTCATCTCGTAAGTGCAAAAAAATTGTTACGGAAGCGAAAAAAAGTAATGCGGTTTACTTCTTGATAGCGTTGTGGTTCATTTACACCCGATGTGAAGTGCACTCTACTTTCTCGTCCTTGAAAAAATTACGTTTGAATAAAAGAAACCATGCAGTTCTCTTCCCCATCTTATACGGTGCGGTTTTTGGTCCGATGCAGTGCGGTTTTCAGTCGGATGAAGTACCCACGTCGATTTGGGTGTCGTGAAAAACAGAGTGCCCGCATTTCGGTAAATTCAAAATTCCTCTTAAACCGTAAGGAATTAGAGAGATTGTTCTACATGAAAAAGTTGCGCCTCGTCGATATCTTCCCGACGGCATATTGTTTGAATCATTTCGACCAGCAGTTTGTAAAAATTTCACGAAAAACGGCCACTGCCACTCATTGTCTGCCACACAATTTTCAAAATTAACTTAAAACTGTAAGGAATCTCAAAAACATTTCAACATACAAAAGTTGTGCCTCTTCCATAGCTTTTCAACGGTATATTATATGCCCCGTTTTGATAAACGGTTAATAAACTGGAAAGAAAACAGTACCAAAAATTTGAAAAAATTTGAAAAACAGAATTCTGCGATTTAGTAAATTTGAAACTGCTTTTAAACCGTAACGAATTGGAGAAAATGATACATATGAAAAAGATGCGCCTCGATGATATCTTTCCAACAGTGTATCATTTGCTTCGTTCCGACGAGCGGTTTAGAAGAAATCTCGAAAAAACACTCACTGTCACTTGTCATGGGCCGCACCATTTTCAAAATTGCTCTTAAACCGTGTACAATCTCGAAAAGTGTTCAACATGTCGAAGTTGCGCCTAATCCGTAGCTTTTCAACAGTATATTACAAGCCTTATTCTGATAAACGGTTAAAAAATTAGAGCGGAAACAGTACCAAAAAATAACGCGTGCAGTTTTTTCCGACGAGAAGTTCACTCGTGTGAGTACTGCAGCACACTTGGTTCAAAGAATGACGTGCACTTGCATTCAGCGTGCAGTGCAGAAGTGGTGTGCAGAATAGTTATTCTGCTAATATTAGCAGAATAGACCGTCTGTATATATATATATATGTATATATATTATATTTTATATTTTTGATATTGTGTGCGGGTAACTTTAACTTTGAAAGATGTTCGTTGGATGAGGCGAATCCGACGGTGTAGAGATGGAAAATTTGAGCACTACTGGTTGTTGAATATCATCTAGATTCGACCAGATTTTGCCACATGTACAATCTAGAAGACTCCATGGTTGAACTTAAGCATAATGCACAAACCTCAAAACACAAGCACTTCTTCTTTGTTCTAGAATCTTTCGTATCACAATTGCCCAAAAAAATTTCTACATGATTTGCCATTATTTGTTTTTACTTTATGTCTTACAACGCACAATTCCATGAATGTTAAAATAGATTAGGTTTCTTATAAAAACTAGATGATTTTGAATGAAATTAACTATAAGAATTAAATGAACATCTACATCATGCATATATGACTCAAAACTTACATGTTATAATGTGGTATTTATTCATAATTTGGTTGCCAAATCTCATGCGTGCAATGCACGTGTACCTTACTAGTCTAAATGGTGTTTGTGTGTGTATTGTGCGTGTTGAGGTGCAAATTGTCTTTTTTTTGGTACACGTTAAGCTTGTTCTTCCGAAATTTCAAGCCGCGCGTTATTATGCCGAAATTTTAAGCTAGCGACACTGTCTATTGTGCTGCGAAACTCCCGCCTCTTCAAACTGCGCCTTTTTACCCCAAAATATTTAAGATATATGTTTGTCTTGTTGTGCTCTGCCAACTCCCTCCATCTCAACCTGCGCCTTGCTATTCCAAAATTACAACGCATGCGAAAACTCCCACCTCCTGTGAAATCCGGACACGCGAAATGCCTGTGGTACCCCTGAACCGAAAGAACCGCCTCAAATCGGATAGGGTACTTTCGTAACTTACCCCACATTTCGGACAAGCGCGTCCCTAAGCCATGGTTCCCCACTCACATCCCATCCGCCCACCCATTCGTACACCGAGGCCACGAAAATCCGTGAAGCCCCAGACCCTCCTACGTCCGCCACCCAGTCGGAGCCTCTTCCCCGACGATGTCGTCCACAGCAACACCTCGACGTCCCTCATCCACCGTACCGGATGAGGATCCATCGTCGATCTCGTCGTCCCGCCGGTTCAGCCACCCCGTCCTCCACCTCCAAGGAGCCGCCCCGACGTTCCCCTCGTCTTCTGCACCACCTCCATTCCCACACCGCCGTCTTCACCTGCACCACCGGAAGAGCATCATCATCACCTTTTCCTCGAATGAAGCTACGGCCTAATCGGCGCCACCAAAGAGGTTGTACACTAATCGCCGCATTTTCTTCTTGATTCGATCTCATGGTGCTGCAGGCGCTTGGTCCCGGGCCGAGACTGCGCGGCTCCATCCACGGCGGCGTCGCCGGTCACTTCCTCCAAGGCGTCGCTCCCTCAACGGCGATGTCCACATCAGTAGGAGCTGCTGCTGCTTTAGCTCTTGCTCGTGTTGCTGCTCTGCTCTTGCTCTCGGTCCCCTGCCTAGTCTGCTCTTGCTATTGCTCTTGCTCGCGCTGCTGCTCTCGCTCTTGCTCTTGCTTGCGATGCTGCTCCGATTTAGCTACACTTCAGTCGACTGAATCGACTGTTGGGTCAGTCGATTTTCAGGGGGGGGCTCACTGGAGTTAAGGAAGAACCAGCCACAGCGGGGAGGAGGGCTCGCCGGAGAGGTGCCCCACTATCTATCTTAGGGTTCAGGGTTGGGGCGGTGGTCGCCGGTGGTGGTGGGGCGGTGGCGTGGGGATCGCCGGAGAAAAAGCTCGGCATGGGGGGCCTAGAGGGATGGACGGGGCGGTGGCGGACCGGCGATGTGGAGTGTTTTTGGGGCGGGCGGGCCGGCGCACCGAAGGCCGCGGGCGGTAGGGGGGCAGCTGTTTGGCCGGTCGTGGCTGGCAGCTTAGGGGGGTGGAGGTTGAAGATGAACTGCACGCCCTTGATTTCGTATCCAACGGCTGCCAAATCGACTGACCAGAAATGAAAAAATCAGTCGACTGACATGTGGCCTCACCTCTAGTGCGTTCAGTTCCGACAGTAAAATTCAGTTTCGACAGCAAAATTCAGTTTTGACAATTAAGTTCAGTTTCGACAGTTAAATTCAGTTTCGCAGTTAAGTTCAGAGATGAGCGCCTGACGTCATCTATTGGAGATGCTATTAGAATTCCACTCAGGTTAACATTGTCGCTCTTGCCCTGCTTTAGCCTCGGCATCGTACAACTCACCGGAGCTGCTCCAACGACGAAACCCTCCATCATAGCGGAGCAGTACCTCGGGCTCCATCTCCAGACGCCTAAGATCTTCTTCCCCTCCTCCGACAGCCAAGTCAGTCGGTGCATCCTCACCGGCCAACCCAATCATGCTGAGATCGATATGGCTTCGCCAAAGAGGTTGTACACTTGTTGCATCTCTTTTTTACTCTACATGTTATATATATTGTCCACTGAGCACACGTAGTATCGTGAAATACGATTATTTTATCCTACTATATGACAAGCAATGAGGTACCAGGCAACTTAGCTATCCATGATGGACTCTCTTGAATGCCATAATTATTTATATTTGCACGTTTGAGCTGTGCATTTGTCGATGGGCCTGGGAGTTGAGCTAGTAGGGCAGTGGCCTGGGTCCAAAGTAATATAAGTAGCACAAAAACATTTTTTTAGTGTAGGATTTTCCTTGCTCAAGCCTGCCTACTAGAATCGCTAGTGCTTGAAAGGAAAGGTGAATGAAAAACATAGGAATTGGAAAGTTTCCTATGGTACTACTTTTCATGAATTTGGTGCAAAGGAATGGAGCAAAGGAAAACTGTAGGATTTGTTCCTTTAGTGTCTCCTTGAAAGAAAACCCGTAGGAATTCTAATTTCCACTTGTCCTCCTTTTCATATTCCTATTCATGAAGCACAAGACTAAGAGATAGTAGCATAATAGCATTATAACCGTACATTTTCTTGTGGTTTGACTTAATCTCACCATGCTTCTTTGCATCCTGTGATCTTCCAATTCTTGGGAATCAAACACCCAGATTGGCAGAAATCCTGTGTTTTTAAATTCTCTGTTTTGCACGTGCATTCTTATCCTATTCCTATCTATTTCCTATCCCTGCATTGTTAGAATCTTCAAATTCAAACAAGCCCTTACACAATTACTTCTGTTATAGATATGTGTCAAAGAAAACCTTGTGTGGTTTGTGCTGCTCCTGCGGTGCTATGTTCCACCCCAGCTCAGCTACTGCAATGACGAAAGGGTTCACCACAGCAGGCATCCGCTCTCCAGACTGTCTTTCGCCGCCTCAGATCTTCTTCCCCGCCGCCGGCATCCACGACAACTGCATTACCATCATCAACTGAGCAGATGACCTTGAGGACTACACAGGTCCGCAAGAGAGGTCGCACTCTTTCGTGTATGCTTACATTATGCATCGCTTAATATGATGACATGCTACATTATCGTCGTGTTCACCTATTAGACTCCGAGTCGGGTCCAAACTAATGTTGAAACTTTAGTTTTTAAATGGTTGTGGGGTACATATTGGGGCAGCAATCAGTACTATCTATCTACTATCTGGTTAATCTCGGGTGTCTACTATGATTTTCATGTTGGGTGCAAACAAACATTAAAGGAGCCATTATTTGTATTCTTTTAACTAAAGCTATTATCTACCTGCTATCATTGGTTTTGGGTCTATCCACAGTTTGCTACCATCACTCTGGATTTGTGCATGCACTCCTTACATAGTCTCACTATGTTTTATTCCTATGCATGCCAGTTATTGTACACAATGGAACTAATCATGTAGAGCAAAAGAGACGAGCCTTGCGTGGCAATAAAATTTCATGCAGACGTTGCTCCATGGTGGGCGCAAAGGCAGCCCCCCTCCACCCATTTTGGATCATAATCGAGAGGAAGATAACTATTCTGAGGGGGATTCAGAAGGAGAAGACCACTCCTATTTACCCCATGAGGTCTTCGCTCTAACTTGGCATGCTTATGTTGGTAATATCATGCATACGGTGCCTTCCATTGCTTACTGTATACATCAAAGATGCCATCTGTTTAGTTTAGACATGCTTTGTGTCAATGCCATCTGTTTAGTTTCTTTATCATATATGTGAATCATGCAATGCCATCTTGTTTAGCAAGGCATCATATATGTGAATTTTGCAATGCCACCCTGGTTAGCCAGTCATCTTATATGTGAATTATATCATGCCATCATTTTTTCATTACGTGTTAAATTTGTCAACAATTTTAGTACATTCAATTACTCTTCCTGTGCATCAGCCATTCGGCACGGTCATGGAAAAATCTGGAGTGGAAACAAGGTATTTAGAGCAGACAATGCTATCTGACGAAGTGCATGTCTTGCTGGTTACAGATAGCTCCTCAGAGGAGGATTCAGAGACAGATGACCAGTCCTATTCCCCCCCCCCCAAGGTGCATGCTCTAACTTGGCAGGGTTATTTTGCTCATATTGTGTGTATGGTATCTTGCATTGCTATGTCATTTGCTTAGTTTAGACATTCTTTGTGTGAATGCCACCTGTTTAGTGTCTAATTACCATATATGTGAATTATGCAATGCCATCTTGTTGCAAGACATTATATATGTGAATTATGCAATGTTATCTTGTTGCAAGGCATTATATATGTGAATTATGCAATGCCATGTTGTTTAGCCAAGCGTCATATATGTGAATTATATCATGCCGTCCTTTTTTTGTATATCTCATTGCTTTTGTCGACAATGTTTGTATATTCAACTACTCTTCCTGTGCATCAGCCATTTGAACTGGTGATGGAGAAATCTGGAGTGAAAACAAGGTCTTCAGAGCAGACAATGCTACCTGCTGAAGCAGATATCTTGTTGGTTATAGATAGCTCTTCAAAGGAGGATTCAGATGCAGATGACCAGTCCTATTATCCCCCTGAGGTGTATGCTCAAACTTGGCAGGGTTATATTACTCATATCATGCATATGTTGTATTGCAATGCTTAGTTTTTACATCATATACACAATATTGAATGCCATCTCCTTAGTTGACCCATCATATATGCGATTGCCCTCTGCTCACTTCCTTAGTATATAAATCATATATTTGAATTATATCATGCCATGATGTTTACATAGACATCATGTATCTGAATTATGGCATGCAAACCCATTTTTCTAAAGACATAATATAGTTATATCATCTCATCCTGTTTACATAGTCGCCATATTTTAAATTATGTCATTCTATTCGTGAATTATATCATGCCATCATGTTTCCATCGACGGCATGTTTGTGATTTATGGCATGCCAACCACTTTAATAGACACATCATATAGTTATATCATGTCATCCTGTTTACATAGTCATCATATTTTTGAAGTATGTCATTCTATCTTGTTTAGTTAGCCATCATACATGTGAAATTGTGTCATGCTATCCTGTTTAATTAGCCATCATATATGTGAAATTATGTCCTGCTATTCTGTTTGGTTAGACAACATAAACGTGAATTATTTCATGCCATGTTTTCTTCCCTACTATCCATTGCACCTGTCTATCTTACAATGTGTGTACATTCAATTACTTTTCTTGTTTATCAGCCATTTCAATTGGAGGGGGTGATGGCAGTATCTGTGGGAGTAAAAACACGGTCATCAGAAAAGATTGTGCTACTTGTCGATGTAGATAGAACCACGGTTGTACTTGCCCAAGAACCAGCCCCACCACACATAACCCAGACTCACGTAGATTGTACCCCTACCCAGTTGGACAGAGAACCAGCTACACCCCTTCTAACCCCAACTCCAGTAGATAGTAACCCATTTCCCGTTGACACAACACCGTCTCCACCATAGAGCACCCAAACACGAGCAGTTAGTAAGGCAACTGCAGTGCCCAAAGCACGAGGACCACCAATCTGAACCCCAAGTCAACGCTTAAAGCAGAAGAAGAATTGTTCTCAGGTCAGGTTCCATAGCTATGGTTCATACTACTTTGCTCTTGCATCACTGCATTTACTCATACCAACTAATTTCAAATTTGAAGGATGCAACTGAAACTCCAATGGCGCAACAGGTGGCGTGGGAACGATTCCGACAATAATAAGGTATAGGGTAACGGAGCATGATCTATCGAGATGCATATGGGTGACACGGTGGTTTCCGCGAGTTCGGGCCTCTCGCGATGGAGATAACAACCCTACGTCTCGTGCTCTGGAGAGGCTTTGTTTTATCTGAGTATATATCCGGAGATTACAATGTGTGTGTGAGAGAGAGGAACTGATCCCCATGCCTGAGCTAAGTCCTGAGACTAATGGTGAAGAAAGAGAGAGAGATGGAAGAAAAGAGCCCCAAGTCTAGTGGTGGGGGTGGCTTATATAGAGTGCGCCACACCCTCGCCTCCTATGTTACAAAGTGGGGCATGAATGCCATAATACCTGGCCACTACAAAACCGTCATGCTGACTATTGGTCTTCGCATATCCGAGTGAGTTATACGGCCAAGTGGAATGAGCTCGTCGAGTGGAGTGTCGTGCTATGAGTGGTCGTTGCCGTCCGAGTGACTTTCAAGTTGCGGTACATCTGAACGGCAATCTGGCCTAGGGGCCCAGTACAAAGTGTACAGTGTCCATGGGTAGGGTCTTTAGGTCAGGCATGTTACCCTACCCCTAATACATGTCCTCGTCATTAGCCCCCGAATCGGTCGAGGTTGAGCGGGTCGAGTCGAGGTGAATTCCCAGATGAGTCGAGTGCTATAGAGGCACTTATGAACTTCCTCTGGTCACCCGGCGATCTTATCTCCATGTGTCGCCTTGACGGTTTCCAGACTGCATGGTGTCCGAGTGAAATGAGCTCAAACGGGTCCGCGGAGGAGCGTTGAACTGACCTTATAGCAATTTTTTTGGAGTGATTTGGAGCTGGTCCTGCATCAAGTAACTGATTACTCGGAATTTCTTCACGCCTGGAACATGTCTTTTTTTGTTGTTTGGCCGTCACTCGGACCGGGCGGACCGTTCCGAGTGGATACCATTCCAGTGGGGGCACGCTGAGTGCACCCACTGGGTGTAGTCCCCGAGACTGCAGTCGACTGCGGGCAGTCGGCGGGAGTTTTAGAGCCTATCTTTTTGTTGTCTGTCCGTCACTCGGACCGGGCGGACCGTTCCGAGTGCATACCATTCCAGTGGGGGCACGCTGAGTGCACCCGCTGGGTGTAGTCCCCGAGACTGCAGTCGACTGCGGGCAGTCGGCGGGAGTCTTAGAGCCTATCTTTTTGTTGTTTGGCCGTCACTCGGACCAGGCGGACCATTCCGAGTGGATACCATTCCAGTGGGGGCACGCTGAGTGCACCCACTGGGTGTAGTCCCCGAGACTGCAGTCGACTGCGGGCAGTCGGCGGGAGTCTTAGAGCCTATCTTTTTGTTGTTGTTTATCACTCGGACTGGTCAGGCCATATCGAGTGGAGATTACTCGAGTGGGGGCACGCTTAGTGCACCCAGTGGGTGTAGTCCCCGAGACCGCCGTCGACTGCGGGCAGTCGGTGGTGGTCTGAGAGGACTAAAACTCTTTTTAGCTGGTACTGATTGAACTTGTTCTTCTCTCGGACTGGTTTCTGTTTGCTTGATACAGCTTCTGAAGCGGAATCAGCAGTCGACTAGTTGGATGATCCTTGAGCAGCATTGATAAGCTCATCAGCAAGGCCCTCAGCAATGGTCTTGACGATCCTGTCTCAGTTCACCAGCAAGGCACTCAACAATGGTCTTGACGTTCCTGTCAACCGTCTGCTTTGGCGCCAACCTTTGGATGGGACTTTGATAGTGCGCACAATCTCGTCCTTCTTCTTGACGGTGTAGCCCTGAAGTGGTGGTCGTAGCCGACCCGCACTTTGCTAAGCCCCCGAGTGGGAGGATTGCTCACCACTCGGTAAGATTTTTCAAACTTAGGCGAGTACTGGACTACAGCTAAGCCTCCGAGTGGGAGGATCGCTCACCACTCGGTAGGATTTTTAAAACTTAGGCGAGTGTTGGACTGTAGCTAAGCCCCCGAGTGGGAGGATTCCTCGCCACTCGGTAGGATTTTTCAAACTTAGGCGAGTACTGGACTGCAGCTAAGCCTCCGAGTGGGAGGATCGCTCACCACTCGGTAGGATTTTTCAAACTTAGGCGAGTACTAGACTGCAGCTGAGCCTCCGAGTGGGAGGATCGCTGACCACTCGGTAGGATTTTTAAAACTTAGGCGAGTATTGGACTGCAGCTAAGCCCCCGAGTGGG
>NC_041383.1:629083534-629165288 GCF_002162155.2 Triticum dicoccoides
TGGACTGCAACTAAGCCTCCGAGTGAGAGGCGGACTCACCACTCGGTAGGATTTTTGTCACTTAGGCGAGTACTGGACTGCAGCTAAGCCCCCGAGTGAGAGGTGGACTCACCACTCGGTAGGATTTTTGTCACTTAGGCGAGTACTAGACTGCAGCTAAGCCCCTGAGTGAGAGGCAGACTCACCACGCGGTAGGATTGTTGTCACTTAGGCGAGTACTGGACTGCAGCTAAGCCCCCGAGTGAGAGGCAGACTCACCACTCGGTAGGATTTTTTCTTTGACTTAGGCGAAACGGATTCGCAACTAAGGCATCCACTGGGGGATTTTAGAACATGTAAAAAATGAACAACAATCATTCGGAAGATTGTAAAATATCTTTATCTAGAATTGAATCAATCGGATGGATGCATAGCGAGGTGGTTGTATGAACGGCGTTCGACGAGTAAGGCCGCCTGTACGATTCAGCGATGGCGCTTTACCATTTTGCATGAAAGGGGTATTTATCCAAGTGGTGCTTCCCGACTGATCGGGGTATGTTGACTGCAAGGGAAAACTTGGTGGCACTTGTATGTCTCCTGAAGGAGGTAGACTAGTGGTCTGACATGGACGTGCCATGAAACCCAAGTGACGAGGCTAGTGTGTGGACTGACTCTCCAGAGAGAGGCCACTCATTATCCCAGGGGAAAACCAGCACATGCCATCTCTGAGTCCAAGTTTGTGAAACCGACGTCTTGGAGCCTAGGATAGGGCCAAGTGTATCCGTAGAGGAGCGTTGTTTTCACCCTTTTGCAGTCCTGAAGATGTCTTTAGGTAATGATTTGGGCGATCGTCCAAGTGGACAGTACTACCCTTATAGATTTTCAGTGGACCGAGCATGTATGGTCAGAAAGATATTCCTGATGTGATCAATGAGTTGATTGAATGGGCGTAACCCCTGAGGGAGGCATGGCCAATGGCTGTGCGTAGCCCCTGAGTGATGCTCGAAAGAGGTAAGCTTGCTATAGAGTGTGATATGAGGTTTGATCATACGAGTAACTTAGTCGTTCCCGTGTTCGGGGTGTAGAGGTAAGGACATGTCCAACTGATGGTGACGCGCGAGGCGGCCGAGGGGTGATGATGTGTACAACCGAGTGACGACACGCGGGGCGGCCAAATGGGGAAGACGTGCACAACCGAGTGGCGATGCACAGAGCGGCCGAGTGGTGAAGACGTGCACAACCGAGTGGTGTGGTGCGGGACGACCGAGTGAGGATGTGTGAGGTGGTCGAGTGACATATTGCATGTCCAGCCAAGTGGCTGAAATGGTCTTCGAAGGAGTTAGCCAGATGCTCTCAAAGCTAATGTAACGATGAGGTCGGTGTAGTTTGGTTGCGACACAACAAGACCGGCGTGACAACTGAGTCTGAATAAGAGAAGATGGTGTGCAGAGCATCTGGGTGATTATAAAACTTGTCAAAGTGGTGGATCGAATGCACTTGTTGAAGTGAAGGATCTGACTGGTGATGAAGTACTTGACTACTCAGGAGAGTGTCATTCCAAATGAGATGCAGCCCCCAAGTGCGGCGTAGCCCCCGAGCATACTACAGGCTTCGACAACGGACATGTAGGAATACGAGAAATATAGTTTTGAATGGATGATTTGCAATTCATCGAGTCAGACTCGGGTAATGATGAGGACAAGCTTTCGAGTGATGCTTGAAAGAGGCAAACTCGCAAAAAGAGTGAAGTGTGAAGTTTAATTATAAAAGGGACTTATATGTCTCATGCCTGACAAGGTCTATATCATTGATACGATGAAAAGGATTCCCCAAAGGGGTTGGCCGGATGTGGTTGAAGTGAACAAAGCGACGAGGTCGGTGTTGTGGTGTGTTGGGACCAGTATGGTGACCAAGTCCGAGCAGCGATGAAGTTGGCGCATAGGGTCGTCGAGTGATCACGTAACTTGTGTAAAAAATGGCACAAGCCAACGAAATAGTTTCTCGAGGAAATTTGATGTGTGCTGAAATGATTTGTGTGAATAACACCCATAGACACCCGCTGGGAGTGCAAAGGGCTTGCTGGTTAACCAGCAAGAGTCTGAAAGAGTGAAGGATCCGTTCGAACTTGTCGAAGCAACGGATCCGGCTGAACTCATTGGAATACTGGCTCGAATAAAACGGAAGTGCAGTGTTTCGACTGAGTTGCAGCCCTAGAGGACCGATGCAAACTCGAAATTAAGAACGATGCATGGTGTTCGTGAATGATGTATGCGAAAAAAATGGAAATTGGACTCGTGAGTCACATAATCAGTACTAAGCAAGTATGTGAAAATAAGCAGCCGAGCGTAGAGGTACGCTCGGTGGCGTGGCCTCCGAGTGAACGTGATGTGTGAATTACAGCATACTCCGGAAGACGGAAATAAAAGAATGTAAAATGACTTAGCTGTCTGAAGGCGCACAAGTGGCCGAGTGGTGATGAGGCGACCAACCGAGTGGCCACCCACAGAGCGGCCGAGTGGTGAAGAGGTGACCAACCGATGGCGACGCGTGGGGCGGCCAAGTGGTTATGAGGTGACCAACCGATGGCGACGCACGGGGCGGACGAGTGGTGATGAGGTGACCAACCGATGGTGACGCGCGGGGCGGCCGAGTGGTTATGAGGTGACCAACCGATGGCGACGCGCGCGGTGGCCGAGTGAAGTAGACGTGTCCCGCGGAGTAGCAACGCATGGGGCATCCGAGTGAAGTAGACTCGTCCAGCAGAGTGGCGACGCGCGAGGCGTCCAAGTGAAGTAGATCCGTCCTGCGGAGTGGCGATGCGCGAGGCATCCGAGTGAAGTAGATGTGTCCCGCGGAGTAGCGACGCATGGGGCGTCGGAGCGAAGTAGACTCGTCCCGTGGAGTAGCGATGCGCGGGGTGGCCGAGTGAAGTAGACCCGTCCCGCGGAGTGGCGATGCGCGGGGCGTCTGAGTGAAGTAGACCCGTCCCGCGGAGTGGCGACGCGTGGGGCATACGAGTGAAGTAGATCCGTCCCGCGGAGTGGCGACGCGCGAGGCGTCCGAGTGAAGTAGACCCGTCCCGCGGAGTGGGGACGCGCGAGGCGTCCGAGTGAAGTAGATGCGTCCCGCGAATTGGCGACGCATGGGGCGTCCGAGTGAAGTTGACTCATCCCGCAGAATTGCGACGTGTGCGGCGTCCGAGTGAAGTAGACGCGTCCCGCAGAGTGGCGACGCCCGGGGCGCCCGGCTGATGTAGACGCGTGCCACGAAGTGACAATGCACGGGGCATCCGGTTGATGTAGACGCGTGCCGTGGAGTGATGATGCGCAGGGCATCCAAGTGAAGTAGACAGATCCCGCAGAGCGGTGACGCGCGGGGCAGCCAAGTGATGGAGATGCGTGCCGTAAAGTGACGATGCACGAGGCGTCCGAGTGGCACGTATCCAGCTAAATGACGATGAAGCACAGGGCGACCGAGTGATTGCTGGACCAAAACGTCCCTGTCCGACTATCGCAGTGGTTTGTTAACCATCCAAGTTAATTCGTCCGAGCATGCGTGCGAATTGTTCGAGTGGATGGTCATTCAAGTAAGCTTTAGTCCTGTCCAAGTGAACCTGGGTTCGAACAGAAAAGGACTGTTAAGCAGTTGTACAGTAATTTGAGAACTAAACTGTAAATGATCGGAGAGGAGAAGGTCCTTAATCCTCTGTCGAGTGGTTGGGGACTACGACAAGCCGGGTGGCTGTGCGTGGAGGTTCGACGATGGCCTCGCAGACGAAGTCGGACACGACGACGAGGCGGATGGCGCCGGTGGCTGTTCGTTAGCCGGCCGAGTGAAACGGTGAATCGGTCGAGTGAACCTCAGCCGAGCTGCGATCCGGTCGCTAGGCCATCAGCCGAGTGGAATAAATGATGAGTTGGTCGGGCCGCATTGTTCGTCTCAGCAAGCCTGCAAGTTAGCAAGTACTCGTACATCCACGAATATTTTTTGCTTTACCAGCACTTCCCTGCAAGTTAGCAAGTATAGCCAGCATAGCCACCGAGTTAACGGCATGCATGCATGCACTAATTAACCAGCGCTAAAGCAACGCACTTATGGCCGCAATATTAGGTAGTAACTGACGTTGTAAATCCTCACCAATTGACCGCTTAATGAGGTGATTACCTTGACAAAAGCGGAGTCAACGGGGTTGCCTATTGGTGGGAGTCGTCCTTACGTTTCCTTTTTATTCTGCATGCAGTTAATGGATCATGGAAGTGGTCATGTTATGCATGCACTTACATGGGGGTTTACGAGGCCTTGACTGTTTTGATCCCAAACGACCATCGGTTGCAGGTTGTGGGTCATGGTTGTCTAGGTGCCACTGCAGCGCGCCTCCGCCGCGGAGACCATCGATGGCGATTGGCGCCGGAGGAAAGAGCGATGCGGGCTTGCGCCACGTCGGGCCTACGTCTCCACCGCGGAGGCCGAGGACATGAGGCGGAGTCGGCAGCCGTGTGTGGGAGCTCAACGACAAGGTTGAAGATGACGATGAAGAGGACGACGCCAGCGCCCGTGCATGACGACGACGAGGCGGATGGAGCCGGCGGCCACGCGTGGAGGCTCAGCGACAACATCGCAGATGAGGTGCAATCGGTTGTGCGGAGGTCGGAGACGACGACGACGCGGACGGCACCCGTGGCCACGCACGCACTCACTTTACCAAGGTTGGAGACGACGACAGGGTGGGCGGAGCCGGTGGCCGCGCACGCACTCGGCTGTACCGAGGTTGGAGACGACGACGGGGCGGGCGACGCCGGTGGCCGTGCATGCACTCGGCTGTACTGAGGTTGGAGACGACGACTGGGCAGATGGCACCGGTGGCCGCGCACACACTCGGCTGTACCGAGGATGGAGAAGACGATGGGGCGGACGGCGCCGGTGGCTGTGCGCAGAGGTGCAGCCGATTTCTTGTAAGTGTTTGGATTGATGCATGTTTCCTTCAGCGGGAATCGATCTCCGCCGGTGGTTGTAAAATAACCATCTGCATCATGGCTCAATAGACGCCATGCCCCATGGTGGGCGCCAACTGTCGTGGGAACGATTCCGACAATAATAAGGTATAGGGTAACGGAGCATGATCTATCGAGATGCATATCAGTGACACAGTGGTTTTAGCGAGTTCGGGCCTCTCATGATGGAGATAACAACCCTACGTCTCGTGCTCCGGAGAGGCTTTGTTTTATCTGAGTATATATCCAGAGATTACAATGTGTGTGAGAGAGAGAGGAACTCATCCCCATGCCTGAGCTAAGTCATGAGACTAATGGTGAAGAAAGAGAGAGAGATGGAAGAAAAGAGCCCCAAATCTAGTGGTGGGGGATGGCTTATATAGAGTGCGCCACCCCCTCACCTCCTATGTTACAAAGTGGGGCATGAATGCCATAATACCTGGCCACTACAAAACCGTCATGCAGACTATTGGTCTTTGCATATCCGAGTGAGTTATATGGTCGAGTGGAATGAGCTCGTCGAGTGGAGTGTCATGCTCCGAGTGGTCGTTGCCGTCCGAGTGACTTTCAAGTTGCGGTACATCTGAACGGCGATCTGGCCTAGGGGCCCAGTACAAAGTGTATGGTGTCCATGGGTAGGGTCTTTAGGTCAGGCCTGTTACCCTACCCCTAATACATGTCCTCGTCAACAGGTATGTTTTAAACCTATTTCTTTAACGTGTTTGCTGTTGTAACTTGCTCCATGTTGATTTCAGTTTCAATTGAATAAACAGTTATGTTCTCATGCCATGCACATTACAAGTGTTGTTATTGCTGCATAGTTTCCCACACTTATATTTTGTCTATGCTGCTTTGTCTTAAATAGATATGATTCAAACTGTATCTATCTTGATTTGGCAACATAAACTAGAATGATATAGACCATATAGTGACCATACTACATAGATATATGTTTGTTTCATGTTGTTATCTTGTCCACCTTACTACTGAACTGGATTACCAAAATGAATTTCATATACTACATTGTAAACCTGTGATGTGTTTGTTTGTTTCTCTTTTAGAACACGGATAAAATATTGGAGACGAGTATCCCGTTATGCAATGGTAAAGGAAGTAATGCAGATAAGGTTCAAGATAGTGAGACATCCCTGTTGGTCTCCAAGAAAGCTGATAAAAACTATATTGAAGACACTAAGACAACCCCAAAGTCATGTCTTGATGTAGTGTTCGAGTTGCTGACTACTACTGCTGGCACCAGCTCTTTGAACTCGTTGCCTGAATTAGTTCGGCTTCTTGAGTCCCATATTCAAGTGGAAAGACATCGATAAGATGTGATACGACAGGAAGCCGAAGGACTAAGGAAGTCGCTGCAGAATTCAGATGCATACTTTCTGGTGCAACAACAAGTGCTGGAGGATTTAAGCGCCAAACAAGAGAAAGTTAATAAGCTTGCTAAGCATCTTGCCAGCATTATGGGTACCCAGGATATTGTTTCTTGAGCTCTTCTAAAGTGCTTTCAGTTCTGGACTTGTTTTCCTGTAGCATTTATATGCTGTTGTGTTCCCTATATTTGCACTGGTGGCGAACTTTGATGCCCAGTTGATGTAATATGTGTAATAGCTGTGATAGCCTAGCGTAAGTTGCTTGCTTATTTATTTCCTTATTGTCTTGTTTATTTCTTTGCTTGTAGTCAGTGCAGTTCTTTTTACGCGGTTTGCTAGTGGCCGCAATAACCTATTTTTCAAAACTAGGCCACAATAACCATGGGCTACATATTTACTGTAGTTACCATTTCCCTCCTACGGGCCGTAGAAATAGTGGGCCTTCTACAGGTCGTAGAAACAATGGGCCTTATACGGGCCGTAGACACAATGGGCCTTCTACGGGCTGTATCATCAATGGGCCATCTACGAGTCGTATGATTGGTTGGCCAAACATGGGCCAATAACAGACCGCATTATGGTCGTAAACGGGCTAGAGCTGGAATCGTCCGTTCATGGGCCGACCATAATGGGCCGTCATTAATCGACCGTATTTGATCACGCTATGAAAACGGCCCAACGTATTAATGGGCCACAAACGGGCCGACTGTAACCTCGGGCTGAATTTGGCCCACAAGCAGAAAATGACAGTAACGGGTCGTAAGTAAACGAATGCTAGAAATGAGCCCAACAATAAATGGGCCTGAGAAGGCCGAAAGATAACATGGGCTAGAAATGGCCCAACGGAATAACGGGCCGTCAATGGGTTTAAAGTGATAAACTGTTCATTACGGGCCAGTTTCCCCACGGGCCGTTAATGGGTATGAAGCGATACACTGTTCATTACGGGCCAGTTTCACCATGGGTCGTTAATGGGCCAAGAGTTACAAAGGGCCTCATATGGGCCGAAAGACGTCATGGGCCATACATGGGCCAGAAGTTAAAATGGGCTGGAATCATATTGGATGGCCCAGATGGCACTACTGGGCCTAATTCGGATAGGTCGTAATGGGCCCTGGGTTAGCGGGCTGTAAATGGGCTATATGCGAACATGCCGTTAACAGGCTTTCCATGGGCTGGCCCGCCACCTTTTGACCAAGTCATACGGGTCGGCCTTTTCACAAGAATGGGCCTCTGTTGGGATGTGCCATGTGTCGACGTATCATAGGCGCCTTCTGTCCAATGAGTGGATGACATTTGTCCCAACGGTGAGCTGACACGTGTTTCCTCCAGCCAATGATGATTTTACACGCGGAAAATCCCCATTGGTCGGGGCTGTTAACGATTTATCGGATCCAAAGCCGGACCCGATAGCTTAACGACATTCCATTATGGTGGATGCCACGTGTCGGTCACCCTTGACGAAAGCACTTCTGTGACGCGCGATTTATCGTCTTGGAAGTGGACACTTCCGTGATGATAATTTTGGTAATGTCATGGAACACTTCTACGATAGCACAGGTATGACTATCTTGATTCTGTCATAAAATTGTCATGGATGTACATGCATGACAAAAAACGTGACCTACTGTGACAAACACGTATCATCAAGGAAGTGTATTTTTTTGTAGTGTCCATGGGTGATGTGGTTGATTAAGCTTCATTCGACTATTGACTATTGTCCCTCAGCACACAATCACATTGTCTTCTTACCTGAGGTTGATATGTCTGTTGAAGCCATCTACCCTGAGCCTGCCAAGAAGCCCCTCCATCTTCAGAATGCTGAGTTCCAGAGCTTCGCACAACCCATTGAAGGTGTTCATGTGCCAAATGCTACAACGCATACCTATCCCTTGGCTGGAAACCTGCGCCTACTGCATCGTGCAAACACTGAAGCTACTGCAAGCACCATTGCCCAAAGGCCTCAGAAGTGTCCACGTGTTCTCAATGACCGTGAGCTTCTTGTGGCCCTACATCAAAAGCAGGACAAGCATCATGATTGGCTAAAGCGTCAGATGAAGAGTCTCTTGGCGGATGTAAATCACATTCGCAACTTAGCCACCAAGAACTCGTTTGTTGCACATGAAGCTTGTCGCTGTTCCTGGAAGAGTCTCACTTTGCTCCGAACTGAATATGGTCTTTGCACAGATGGCTTCACTGAACATTTCAAGTTTGATTCCAGGCCACCTCAAAATGCAAGTTGGCGCCGCACACCCTCCATTGAAGATTCTGAGTACTCATCCTCGGTTGCAATTGTTGTTGTGATAGTCGTCGATGAAGAAGATGACGCCACCTCGCCTGCTCTCACTGCTCAGCATAATGACGCTGCACTAGGCTCGTCTGCACCACCAAACTCCAACATCGACCCTGCTGCTCCAACTTCGTCTCCACCTGGGAACGAGTAGATACTCTATGTCTTCAAACCTTTTTGGTTATTACTAACAAAAGGGGGAGAAGCATATGAGTTGATAGTCTTCAAGCAGGTCCATATGGGTGGCTGCTTAATTTTTGCTAAAGTACTTACAACTCTCGTTCTGAAACTTTTGGCTTTTGAGTTGTAACACTTAAACTTGATGGTCGTCTGCTACTTTTGCTGCAACTTTGTGATGCGATGATAAATTCCGCATTAAGTCATTCCATAGACGCCCATTTTTCATTATGCATGTCATTATCTTCATTATCTTCTTATATGCATGATGCATTGTCTTCACACCTGGAAGATGGCCTCCACAAAGCAAAACCTGCCATGTGCATTTGCATTCAAAAGCAAATCATTTATATGCACATCTTCAGGGGGAGCCTCGTCATATGTATGAAGACAATACTCACAACACTGAACTTTCACATACTTTTATCCCCGTTGAAAACTTCAACTAGTTTGTCATCAATCACCAAAAAGGGGGAGATTGTAAGTGCATCTAGTGCCACCCCTAGTTGGTTTTGGAGTATTGACGACAAACATGGTTGAGGGACTAATGTGTTTGTGAGAATTGCACGATAACACAGGTAGTGTCCCTCACTGATTCGTTTTACCTACTAGAGATGACCCTAAAAATGTGTGAAGACATTGAAGACAATGGTGGTTCATGGAGACATTCACGATGAAGATTATGACGCATGAAGCTATTCAATTGAAGACTATGGAATGCGAAGACGTAGTTGTTTTGTAGTTTCCTTTTCTTCTTTTTGAGTCATAGGAACCACCGTACTGTTAAGTGGGGTCCAAGTGAACAAAGTCAGAGTGACTGAAGTGATGCTCAACCAAATCCTATGTCTTCGAGCGAAGACAATGAGAGAAAATCTTATCTAGAGTTGGATGAGTCAGCTTTGCTTGTAGCCCAAGCTAGGCTGCCGCGTGCGTTTGAAATCTGACCGTTGGACACGTGTGTCAGTTCCTTAGTGACCCGGGGTCATTTTGGACAAATCAGGTCGGGTTGCCTCTTGGCTATAAATATCCCACCCCCTACACCATAAATTGGTGGCTGCTCAGAGTTAGTGCACGGCTTCTATCGTTTGAGAGCAACCCACCTCCGAGGCATTTGAGAGAGAAATCCTTGCGAGGACAAAGCCCAAAACACCCAGAGCCAAAGAGTGTTAGGCATCACTGAAGTCTTTCTGTCCGAGTGATCTGAAGACTTGTTGCACTTGAGGGCTGTGAATCCTCCAGTCAGTTAGGCGTTGCATTCTGAGCATCCAAGAGTCATTATGGATCGCCAGTGAACGAAGTCTGTGAAGGTTTGGAAGTCTACCTTGAAGACATACCAGAGTGATTGGGCGAGTACTGGGTGTCCTTAGCTCAAGGGAAATAAGGTGAATACACAGTATTTTGAGTTCAATCTCAGCCTCCCTAACCAGATGTACAGTTGTCACATCAACTAGAAATAGTATACCAAATCCTTGCCTTCACCAAGCAACTAGTTCTATCCCTTTCTCTCCTTACTTTACAGTTTGTCTTCATGAAGTCATTGCTTGCCTGCCTGATTCGTTTGACTTCATTGTGTGAAGACTTTTAGCTGTTTAGCTTCGTACTATAGTCCATACTGATCTTGTCTACCTAGTTGCAGTTAGTCTTCGTGCTTTCCCTGTATTATATGCATGACTAGTGCTTGCCTAGTGTAGTCTTCATTCCGCTGCTTACTATATAGGCTCAGTTTACCTGTTTGACTTCAAAGCCACCGTGTTTTGAAGACTTTCATAAAAATCGCCTATTCACCCCCCTCTAGTCGATAACTAGCACTTTCAACCTTCAAGCACTAACCTCCCTAGCAACAGTGCCAGAAAAGAGCTTGATGTCTACTACACAACCTTCTTCTTGTAGACATTGTTGGGCCTCCAAGTGCAGAAGTTTGTAGGATAGTAGCAAATGTCCCTCAAGTGGATGACCTAAGGTTTATCAATCCGTGGGAGGCATAGGATGAAGATGGTCTCCCTCAAACAACCCTTCAACCAAATAACAAAGAGTCTCTTGTGTCCCCAGCACACCCAATACAATGGTAAATTGTATAGGTGCACTAGTCCGGCGAAGAGATGGTGATACAAGTGCAATATGGATGGTAGATATAGGTTTTTGTAATCTGAAAATATAAAAACAGCAAGGTAGCAAGTGGTAAAAGTGAGTGAAAACGGTATTGCAATGCTTAGAAACAAGGTCTAGGGTTCATACTTTCACTAGTGCAAGTTCTCTCAACAAGGATAACATATTTGTATCATATAACAATCCCTCAACATGTAACAAAGAGTCACTTCGAAGTCACTAATAGCGGAGAACAAATGAAGAGATTATTGTAGGGTACGAAACCACCTCAAAGTTATTCTTTTCGATCAATCTATTAGGCTATTCATATAAGTGTCACAAACAACCCTAGAGTTCATAGTAAAATAACACCTTAAGACACAAATCAACCAAAACCCTAATGTCACCTAGATACTCCAATGTCACCACAAGTATCCGCGGGTTTGTTTATACGCTATGCATCACACAATCTCAGATTCATCTATTCAACCAACACAAAGAACTTCAAAGAGTTCCCCAAAGTTTCTACCGAAGAGTCAAGACAAAAATGTGTGCCAACCCCTATGCATAGATTCCCAAGGTAACGGAACCTGCAAGTTGATCACCAAAACATACATCAAGTGAATCAATAGAATACCCCATTGTCACCACGGGTATCCCACGCAAGACATACATCAAGTGTTCTCAAATACTTAAAGACTCAATCCGATAAGATAACTTCACAGGGAAAACTCAATCCATTACAAGAAGGTAGAGGGGGAGAAACATCAAAAGATCCAACTATAATAGCAAAGCTCATGATACATCAGGATCGTGTCATATCAAGAACACGAGAGAGAGAGAGAGGGGGGAGGGAGAGAGAGATCAAACGCATAGCTACTGGTACATACCCTTAGCCCCGAGGGTGAACTACTCCCTCATCGTCATGGAGAGCGCCGGGATGATGAAGATAGCCACCTGTGATGGATCCCCCCTCCGCCAGGGTATCAAAACAGGGTCCCGATTGGTTTTTCGTGGCTACACAGGCTTGCAGTGGCAAAACTCCTGATCTAGGTTTCTTTTCGGGGGTTTCTATATTTATAGGAACTTTTTACACCGGTCTCACGTCAGGGGCATCTCCGAGTCATCCACGAGGCAGGGGGCACGCCCAGGGGGATAGGGCGCACCGTCCACCCTCGTGGATGGCTTGGGACTCTTCTAGCCCAACTCTTTTGCTTCACGGGCTTCTTCTGGTCCATAAAAAATCCACAAAAATTGGCATGTCAATTGGACTCCATTTGGTATTCCTTTTCTGTAAAACTCAAAAACAAGGAAAAAAACAGAAACTAGCACTGGGCTTTAGGTTAATAGGTCAGTCCCAAAAATCATATAAAATAGCATATAAATGCATATAAAACATCCAAGATGGTTAATATTATAGCATGGAACAATCAAAATTATAGATATGTTGGAGACGTATTAGCCCCTTGTTGACCCCTTGCATCCTACCCGTGATGAGTCTCTTGATATGATTCGCAATCTTAGAACTATCAATCTTATCACTAGAGGATTACCTAGAAATTTGATTGCTTGCTTGCCTACTCTTGAATGTGCTTACACTATGTGGAGATTTCTTGAGGAATGATTTCCAAACTATTGCCTAAAAAACTTAGATGAGATTATTCACAAGTCTATTGCTTTGAATAAGATGAGTCCCAATGATCCTAAGTTTGGTGATTGTATATTTGATCTTCGTGACCTTAAGCGTGCCAAAGTAGATGTTGGAATCATTAGCAACATCATTTCCGAAGTCATTAGAATTCATAGAGATGCACATTTTTCATGATCACAAAACTAATGAATCTCTCTCTCTAGGAAATGATCAATCACAAGATGATGTTGTACATCGATACTATGATGAGGATGATGATAGCGACTATGATCTCGATGAGTCTATGAGACACTTTGGTCTTATGGCTAACCTTCGTGGCTACATGGCTAGAGGAAAGGAATGGGTTCTTGATAGTGGATGTACTGATCACATGACCGGAGACAAGGATATGTTTCGTGAGCTTGCTGAAAACGACGACCCTTGAAAGTATGTCACTTTTGGTGATAACTCAAAGGGTAAGGTGGTTGGCCTCGGTAAGGTGGCCATCTCACATGGAAGCTCCATACAAAATTTTATGCTTGTTGAATCTCTTGGCTATAATTTACTTTCTGTATCTAGACTAGCCGATTTCAGTTTCAATGCCCTATTTACTAAAGAAGATTGCCAAGTGTTTCGAAGAGATAATCATAATATCTTTGCCGACATACATAGAGGTGATCTATATATTGTTGATTTCACTAAGAAGGCTCAACCTAGAACTTGCTTAATTGCTAAATCTTCTAAAAGGAGGGTTGTGGCATAGATGGTTAGGTCATGTGGGCATGCGAAATCTTGACAAGCTTATTAAAGGTGATCATATCTTTGGTGTTAAAGATGTTATATTTGACAAGGATAGACTTTGTAGTACTTGCCAAGCAGGAAAACAAGTTGGATGAAGTCATCCCGTGAAGAACATCAGACCACGAGAAGACCACTCGAGCTACTTCACATGGATCTTTTCGGTCCCAACGCCTACAAGAGTCTCGGTGGTAACTCATTTGGATTGGCCATTGTTGATGACTTTTCAAGATTTACATGGTTGTTCTTTTGATGATAAATCACAGGTCTAAAAGATCTTCAAGAATTTCGCTAGGAAGGCCCAAAATCAATTTGAAGTGAAGATCAAGAAGGTTAGCAGTGACAACAGAACGGAGTTCAAGAACACCAATGTGGACACCTTTCTTGACGAAGAAGGGATTTCACATGAGTTCTCGGCTACGTACACGCCTCAACAAAATGGAGTTGTTGAGAGGAAGAACCGTACGCTCATCGAAATGGGGAAAACGATTCTTGATGAATACAAGACACCAAAACACTTTTGGGCAGAAGCAGTTTAGACAGCTTGACATGCAACGAGTCGTCTATATCTTCACAATCTACTCGTCAAGACGGCATATGAGCCTCTCACCGGTAACAAACCCCAAGTTGGATACTTTCGGGTATTCGGCTCAAAGTGCTACATTCTTGATAAGCATCGTCGTTCAAAATTTGCTCCTAAATCTCATGAAGGTTTCCTACTAGGTTATGGCTCAAACTCTCACACATACCATGTCTACAAAAGTTTCACCCGAAAGGTTGATGAGATGGTAGATGTGAAGTTTGATGAATCTAACGGCTCGCAAGTGGAGCAATTGCAAATTTATGTAGGTGACAAAGATCCTTCAGAAGCAATACAAGACTTGTCTGTTGGCAAGATTTGCCCAACGGAGGTGAAGGAGAGTACCTCGTCTGTCCAAGTGGAAGCCTCAACTTCACGCCAAGGTGAAACAAAAGTTGACTTAAGAGGCATCCACAAGTGGGACGCATCAAGACGATGGAAACGAGGATGTACAACAAGACGAACCCCGTCGACCTCCCTCTCCACCTCCACGAGAGAACAACAACGCCCCAACGAAGAAAGACAAGAAGAAGAACAAGACAATGAAGAGGATGTTCCACCCCGACCCAAACAAAAGCTCTCACGAGTTCGAGCAAGGGTCTCAAGAGATCATCCCGTCAAACAAGTCTATGATGATATTCAAACCGGGAGAATTACTCGCTATAAAACTTGTTTGGCTAATTTTTGTGAACATTACTCATTCATTTCTAGTATTGAACCTATTAAGGTTGAAGATGCTCTTGATGATCTAGATTGGGTGAACGCCATGCATGAAGAGCTACACAATTTCGAGAGGAACCAAGTGTGGATGTTGGTTGAAAAGCCCGATGAGAAGTTGATACGTATCCAACGTATCAATAATTTTTTATTGTTCCATGCTATTATATTATCTATTTTGGATGTTTAATAGGCATTTATATGCTATTTTATATTATTTTTGGGACTTACCTATTAACCGAGAGCCCAGTGCCAGTATCTTTTTTTGGCCTATTTTAGAGTTTCGCAGAAAAGGAATACCAAAAAGAGTCCAAACAGAATGAAACTTTCGCGATGATCTTTCTTGGACCAAAAGGAAACCAGAAGACTTGGAGATGAAGTCAGAGACGCAACAAGGTGGCCACGAGGCAGGAGGGCACGCCCCAGGGTGTAGGGCGCGCCCCCTACCTCATGGGCCCCTCGAGGGTCTCCTGACCTAGATCCTTCGCCTATATATATACTCTTATACCCTGAAAACATCCACGGAAGCCATGCAATCACTTTTCCACCGTCGCAACCTTCTGTACCCATGAGATCCCATCTAGGGGCCTTTTCCGGCGTCCTGACGGAGGGTGATTCGATCATGGAGGGCTTCATCATCAACACCATTGCCTCTCCGATGATGTGTGAGTAGTTTACCACAGACCTTTGGGTCCATAGCTAGTAGCTAGATAGCTTCTTCTCTCTCTTTGATTCTCAATACCATGTTCTCCTTGATGTTCTTGGAGGTCTATTCGATATAATATTCTTTTGCGGTGTGTTTGCCGAGATCCGATGGATTGTGGATTTATGATCAGATTATCTATGAATAATATTTGGTTCTTCTCTGAATTCTTATATGCATGATTTCATATCCTTGCAAGTCTCTTCGAATTATAGGTTTAGTTTGGCCTACTAGATTGATCTGTCTTGCAATGGGAGAAGTGCTTAGCTTTGAGTTCAATCTTACGGTGTCCTTTCCCAGTGACAGAAGGGGTAGCAAGGCATGTATTGTATTGTTGCCATCGAGGATAAAAAGATGAGGTTTTCATCATATTGCTTGAGTTAATTCCTCTACATCATGTCATCTTACTTATTGTGTTACTCTGTTCTTTATGGACTTAATACTCTAGATGCAGGCAGGAGTCGGTCGATGTCTGGAGTAATAGTAGTAGATGCAGAATCATTTCAGTCTACTTGACACGGACGTGATGACTATGTTCATGATCATTGCCTTAGATATCGGCATAACTATGCACTTTTCTATAATTTGCTCGGCAGTAATTTGTTCACTCACCGTTATATTTGCTATCTTGAGAGAAGCCACTAGTGAAACATATGGCCCCCGGGTCTCTTTTCCATTATATTTAATCTCTTTTACATCTTACTAGTTTCCGATCTACTATTTTTCAATTTTTACTTTCCAATCTATAAACCAAAAATACCAAAAATATTTACTTTACCATTTATCTATCTCTATCAGATCTCACTTTTGCAAGTGACTGTGAAGGGATTGATGTCGGTGTCAAAACCGGCGGATCTCGGGTAGGGGGTCCCGAACTGTGCGTCTAGGCGGATGGTAACAGGAGACAAGGGACACGATGTTTTTACCCAGGTTCGGGCCCTCTCGATGGAGGTAAAACCCTACTCCTGCTTGATTAATATTGATGATATGGGTAGTACAAGAGTAGATCTACCACGAGATCAGAGAGGCTAAACCCTAGAAGCTAGCCTATGGTATGATTGTTGTTCGTCCTACGGACTAAAACTCTCCGGTTTATATAGACATCAGAGAGGGCTAGGGTTACACAGAGTCGGTTACAATGGGAGGAGATCTACATATCCGTATCGCCAAGCTTGCCCTCCATGCCAAGGAATGTCCCATCCGGACACGGGACAAAGTCTTCAATCTTGTATCTTCATAGTCCGGGAGTCCGGCCAAAGGTCATAGTCCGGTCATGCGGACACCCCCTAATCCAGGACTCCCTCAGTAGCCCCTGAACCAGGCTTCAATGACGACGAGTCCGGAGCGCAAATTGTCTTCGGTATTGCAAGGTGGGTTCCTCCTTTGAATACTTCATAGAAGATGCTGAACACAAGGATAGTGTCCGGCTCTGCAAAATAAGTTCCACATACCACCGTAGAGAGAATAATATTTGTACAAATCTAATATGCTGACGTATTCTGCAGCGTGACATCATGCCATGGCCAAGCCTTTATTCGAGTCGTTTTACATCCCACCTCAGCGCGTTTAGTGAGGCGGTTTCCTTGGCACATCTTGTCAAAGCAGAGATCATGTCCCCTTATTCCGGGATTCTCATCAATACGGGCGTGGGTAACCCAACCGCGCCATTAATCACGGTGCTTGGGAGATAAGCGAGTTTTACTAGGCTGGTGGGGGTACATAGTTTCGTCCGCCCATATAAGGGGATAAGGATCCACCCTTTCCATCTACGCCTTCTTCCTCCTTTGCTTATCCATCTCCGTGCACTTGAGCTCCAGCGCCCAAGTCCGCACTTCCCACCTCAACCTTCTCCAACCATGTCCGGAGCGGGAGGCAGGTGGATGGCCTCCTCCGTCACGGAGGGGCACATCAAAAAGTTGAGGAAGGCCGGATATTTGTCCAATGATATCGCGCACCGGCTCCCAGATGAGGGACAGCTCATCCCCACTCCTAGGCCCCATGAGAGGGTGGTGTTCCTCACCCATTTCCTCCGCGGACTAGGCTTCCCACTCCATCCATTTGCCCGGGGGCTCATGTTCTACTATGGCCTGGATTTCCACGATCTGGCCCCAAACTTCATCCTCAACATCTCGGCGTTTATCGTCGTGTGCGAGGTCTTCCTCCGCATTAAGCCCCACTTCGGCTTATGGCTAAAGACCTTCAATGTCAAGCCGAAGGTAGTGGGCGGCCGGCAAGCGGAGTGCGGAGGCACCATGGTGGGCAAGATGGCCAACGTCACATGGCTCGAGGGCTCCTTTGTGGAAACCATCAAAGGGTGGCAATCGGGGTGGTTCTACATCACCAAGCCGCGTGACCCTGAATGGGCAGCGGCCCCCGAATTCTGATCTGGCATCCCCACACGGCTCACCTCCTGGAAAGAGACGGGCCTGTCATGGGGTAATTCGGAAGAGGTGACTGGACTCCAAACCTGCGTCCAAAACCTGATGGACAAGAAGGTTAAACTTGTCACCGTAATCCAGGTCATGCTCTTCCGCCGCATCCTCCCGTGTCAATGACGGGCTTTTAACTTGTGGGAATTCGACCCGGCCCAGCACCAAACTTTGTCCAGACTTTTTGACACAACGCACGAAGATGCCTGGAAGGTGCTATTCAAGGGCTCCGAGGTTCACCCTCCCACCACCGAGGATCGCGGATTCTGCGTGAAGCGCCAAGCCAGTGTGGTAAGTTTATTCTATCCATCATAGGATATTTGTTTTTCATAGTTTGACTCTATGCGGGATCTAAGCTCCCATTCCTTTAACAGGACTGGCAGAAGAAGTCCGGACAAATCGATTGTCCGGCTCCTTTGCTCGAAGACCCAGCAGATGCCCGCTTGGCGAAGCTGCTGGTCCCGGCACCTCACGTGGTGCCGGAGAAGAAGGCCACGGGAACTCGAAAGAGTTCCCGGCGCCTGGTAGTGTCGGATTCGTCCGATGACTCCGAAGCGCACTCCTCCCATGAAGGCGAGGAGGAGGAAGAAGAGGCATCTCCCCCTCCAACGGGGGGAGGAAAGAAAAGGAAGGCTACCCCAACTAGGGGGGCGGAGGGTCCAAGAAGGGGAAGACCCTTCTTCCGGACTACGCCACCGACGCCGAAGACGGCGGAGAGGAGTGGCCAATCAGGGCCAAGCCCCTGGCAACATCGTAAGTATTCGGATACTAGAATAACTCATGGCGTTCCTTTAGTGCACAGTATCTTCTAACGCCGAACATAATCATGTAGTCCGCCCAAGGCCTAGCTCGACGCTTCGTCGAGTGGATCCCTGGATTTGTCGGATGTGAATAGTCTTTCACTTCTGACTGCTACCACCCCTCGCCCCACGGACGATGCCGAGGTGGAGTCCTAGAAGGGGCCAGGCCAGAAGGAGTTAGCCCCGAAGGCGGCGCAAGGCGACCTTCCAGGCTCCAGGCGCAAAGGGGATAAAACCCCAGAGGGATCTAAGTCCGGTCCTGAGCCGGACGCCGCACCAGAACCTTCAGCGGTTCCGGAGTCCGGCAGGCGGCCCCTTCGTAAGAAGGGCAAGCCTACGACGCCGGAGACCTCCGTCCAACCAGAGGCACCAGATAATTTGCTGGAGGTGCTTAACGGCGCCTCCATCAACGAGGAGCACCACACTATTATGAGTGCGGTGATCCAGAAGGTTCAGTCCGCCAAGAGTGGGCTGACAGAAGCCTGTGCCAGCCTTCTAACAGGCTTTGAGGTATGTGTTTAAGACATGTAAAAATATTACCGCATAGACAGTAGCCCCTGATGCTCAGTTCGGTGTTCGGAAAGAAAAGCCGGACTGAGGATCTGAAAAGATATACGCAGGAGTCTAACAGAAATATGTCAATATGGGAATGCAGGCTGCACTGCTGACCTCTGCCGCACTGACTGCGGAGGTCGATGCATTGAAGTAGAGCCTTGAGCGGTCCGAGAACGAGCTCGGCCTTGCCAAGAAGCAGCTCGAGGACAAGGAAGGTAAGTAGTACCTTATTTAAGTATATAAAAATACCTGGTTGCAAATAATGACAGGACCAACGTGAATGTTACAGGGGCCACAACCAAGGTGGCAACCCTGAAGGAAGTGTTGTCCAAGGCCGAAGACAATGCGGCCGTGGAGCGCACCGAGCGAGAAAAGCAGGAGGCGCGGGTGGAGGAAGTGCGGCAAGAGCTCCATGCTCTTGTGAAGAAACACGAGAGATTGGAGCTTGACTCAAAGACTCGAGAGTCCGAGCTTGCCTCGGCCCTTGAAAGCGCCAAATCCGCCAAGGCCGAAGCCCAAAAAGCCCTCCAAGAAATTGAGGCGATGAAGAAGATAGCGGCGGGTAAGGCATTCTTTATGCAAAGTAAGCACGTGAAAGGGAATTACTTGTTACTTACCTGAGTCCGGAGCTCTCCGGGAGCATTCGCAGATCTGCACCACAGTGTCTCCGACGCCGCCGCATTCTACTGAGCCAAAGAAGGGAGCTCGGCGGAGAAAGTCTTCTGGTCCCAGTATGCTGAGGCTGGACACCCGGTGCCCTTGAGCGACCAGCTGAAGCAGCTGGTCGAGCTCCATAAGGTAGCCGAACAGGCCATGAAGGGCCTTATAGGCTGGCTGTGGCCTGGGGAGGTCCTGTCTGCGAGCTACTTTGGACTGGTGAGGCGGCTGGTGGATGCCTGTCCATGGCTTGAAGTCGTCAAGTGCTCCATATGCATCGAAGGCGCCCGTAGGGCCCTTGCCCGCCCTAAAGTGCACTGGGGCAAGCTGGATGCTGAGAAGCTGGTGATAGATGGGCCACCGGAGGGGAAGGAGCATCGCAGGCCCGAAATGTATTATGAGGGCGTTCTGAAGGGTGCCCGCCTTGTGGTGAATGAATGTATCAGGGATGTAATTTTTGAGTAAACTCGATCGTGTTTATCTTGTGCGCTGAAAACTTGTTCATATGCGCTAAGCAATGCTGTTTGAATTTAAAATATTACCTTATGTGTGGTCGTTTATTAAATTTGAGAGATGCAAGTCGTCGGCTTCTACCCCCATGCCACGAGTGCTGGGGTGTTCCGGATGAACCTGAGCACTCTTGTTCCCATTCTTGGGTCCTTCGAGGGAGGCGCTCAGCACAACGAACAAGGCAATTGGACTATAATGCTTTATCACTCTCACTTAGCCATAGAATTCTATAATTTTAAATTTCGGCGAAGCCCCTAGTATTCGGAAGACCGAGTTCGAGGCGCTATCCACGCCTAGGCCGGACAAAGCCAGCTCCTCGCTCTAAGCGGCATAAGTCTTTAGGGACTCGAAAAACCTCTCGAACAGCGACCGACTCTCGCCTTATCATGACGGTCAGTTTTAGCTTTCTCTACTGAGGTGCTTAGCCCAGCTCAACTGGGGCACAATGCAGTAGTCCTCCCAGCGCTACCTTAGCCGATATAACGGAACGTAAGGTACCAAAACATGGGAGCCGGGCAAACCCAACTATTGACCCAAGACATGATTCGGAGCCGATGCATATAATGCTATAAGTTCGGGGTGCCGCACTCGTGAGAGTGTTCGGACTTCTCACACCATATTCTGGGGTACTCAAGCCCCTGGTGTATTGGCCGTACCAAAGTGTACGGTTGCATGATGTCATAACTGAACATACTTACATAAAATATGAATGCAATAATAGACAAGAGTTGTGTATTATTTATTAAAAGGCTGTTGTGAAAGCAGAACGATACAAATAGTGCGATAAGCAAGAGATGGGATTATTTGGTATGTCCCCCTCCAGGGGCAAGCTGCGGGACTTTATGTAAGACAGGTATTTAGCTCGTTAAAGAGACCACCTGGACATTCGACGTAGCTTGCTGCCTCCCTGGATGTTGCATCGTGTGTTCGGCGATTGTACTGCCGGACAGGCCTTCCAGAGAATGCAGTCCTGAAAGTAAGAAAAAAGAAATGGCAAAATTTGGAGCCCCTAGTGCGGTTGAGCCGCTTGTTGGGCGTGCCGTGGTTGTGCCCCTTCCCTTATGCCCATGGTACTTCCAGAGCGTAATTATGTACGCGTAACACTGGTTGCACAATTTCCTGAGGGCTGGGGTTGGGGCCGCACTGCTACGCTTGCTCGGAACGTGCCAGGCGGTCTTGTTGTAGGTTACTCCGGGCGCGCTTGACGATGTCCGGACCTTTAATAGCCGGACTTGAGAATTGCCTTGAGAGGCTACTTTGTACTTCCGCCGCTAGGGCCGCCGTATGCTCCTCTCTTCGGAGAGAGCGTTCGGTGTTTCCGTTGACCGTAATTACTCCTCGAGGGCCTGGCATCTTGAGCTTGAGGTATGCGTAGTGCGGCACCGCATTGAACTTTGCAAATGAGGTTCGTATGAGTAGGGCGTGATAGCCACTGCGGAATGGGACTATGTCGAATATTAACTCCTCGCTTCGGAAATTATCCGGGGATCCGAAGACCACTTCTAGTGTAACTGAGCCTGTACAGTTGGCCTCTACACCTGGTATGACGCCTTTAAAGGTCGTCTTTGTGGGTTTAATCCTTGAGGGATCTATGCCCATTTTTCGCATTGTATCCTGATAAAGCAGGTTTAGGCTACTGCCGCCGTCCATAAGGACTCTGGTGAGGTGAAATCCGTCAATGATTGGGTCTAGAACCAATGCGGCGAATCTGCCATGGCGGATGCTAGTGGGGTGGTCCCTTCGATCGAAGGTGATCGGGCAGGAGCACCATGGGTTGAACTTTGGGGCGACTGGCTCCAACGCATATACGTCCCTGAGTGCAGGCTTCCGTTCCCTTTTAGGGATGTGGGTTGCGTATATCATGTTCACCGTCCGCACTTGTGGGGGAAAGCCCTTATGTCCTCTATTGTTCGGCGGCCGGGGCTCCCCCTCGTCATCGCTATGCAGCCCCTTGTCTCTGTTTTCGGTGCTTAACTTGCCTGCCTGCTTGAGCACCCAACAGTCCCTGTTGGTGTGATTGGCTGGTTTTTCGGGGGTGTCGTGTATCTGGCACAAGCGATCGAGTATTCGGTCCAAATTGGACGGGCCCGGAGTACTTCATTTGAATGGCTTTTCCCGCTGACTGGGTTTAGGGCCTCGGAATCCGGCGTTAACTGTCGTATCCTCCGCATTGTCACCGTTAATGCGGCGCTTGTGTTTGTTGCGATGCGACCTGCCATTGTTGTCCTTGGTATCCGAATTACCAGGGCTCTTGGTCATGTTATTACTACGAGCTAGCCAGATGTCTTCTCCCGCGCAAAAGCGGGTCATGAGTGTTTTGAGGGCTGCCATGGATTTCGGCTTTTCCTGTCCTAGGTGCCGGGCAAGCCATTCGTCACGGATGTTATGTTTGAAGGCTGCGAGGGCCTCTGCGTCCGGACAGTCGACTATTTGATTTTTCTTGGTTAAGAACCGTGTCCAGAATTGTCTGGCCGATTCCTCTAGCTGCTGAATGATGTGGCTTAGGTCATCGGTGTCTGGTGGTCGCACATAGGTTCCCTAGAAGTTGTCAAGGAATGCGGCTTCCAGGTCCTCCCAGCAACCAATTGACTCTGCTGGCAAGCTGTTAAGCCAATGCCGAGCTGGTCCTTTAAGCTTGAGTGGGAGGTACTTGATAGCGTGTAGATCATCGTCGCGGGCCATGTGGATATGAAGGAGATAATCCTCGATCCATACCGCAGGATCTGTTGTGCCATCGTATGATTCGATGTTTACGGGTTTAAAACCCTCGGGGATTTGATGATCCATTACTTCATCTGTGAAGCATAGTGGGTGCGCGGCGCCTCTGTACTGGGCTATATCACGACGTAGCTCAAATGAGCTTTGTCTGCTGTGTTCGGCCTGGTCGTATTTTCCATGTCCGGCATGACGGTTATCGCCACGTGTCGTGGGGCGCCCACGCGATCCGTAGATCGATCTTGTTTGCTTGCCTTGTCCTCCAATATGTCTTGCAGGTCTGGCGCGTTTCCCCGTGCCTTGGCATAGTGACGCCGGGGTGCGGCTTGAGTCGATGGCCGAGAGGCCTCTCTGTCGCGGCCACGAGGTGGCTGGTCGGCCGCGTCGTATGCTAGTGATGTAGGTTTAGGTGCTTCCTCCTCTAATCGGGGTAGCAGCCTGCGCTTTGGGTAGCTCTTGGAGGGGCGTTCGAGTTCATACTCTTCGGCCGCAAGGACTTCAGTCCATCGGTCGGCTAGCAAGTCTTGGTCAGCTCTAAGCTGCTGCTGTTTTTTCTTCAGGCTGCTTGCCGTGTCCATAAGCCTGCGTTTGAAACGCTCTTGTTCAACGGGATCCTTAGGCACGACAAATTCGTCGTCTTCGAGGCTTGCCTCGTCTTCGGAGGGAGGCATGTAATTATCATCCTCGACCTCCCTGTCTGCCGCTCTCTCATGAGGGCTGGCTTCTCCATCCTCCTGTGTTTAATCCTGCTGGAGGGGGTTGTCTTTGGCATTGTCCGGGGTGTTATTATCTCCCGTGTCGGAATCACCATTTTTGCTTTGGCGGGATTTAGAGCGGCGCCGCTGACGCCGATGCTTAGGCTGCTTCTTGGAGGGGTCGTCCTCCGTTGTTCCATCACCATCCCCTTGTTTTGGGGTGTCCACCATGTATATGTCCTATGACGAGGTGGCCTTCCAGTGCCCTAGAGGCGCTGGGTCTTGGTCGTCTCCTGCATCGTCGTCCATATCGTCGATGTCTTCGGAGTCGAAATTGAGCATGTTGGTTAAATCATCGACAGTGGCTATTAAGTGGGTGGTGGGTGGGCTTTGAATTTCTTCGTCGTCCGCATCCCATCCTTGCTGACCATAGTCCGGCCAGGGCTCTCCTGATAAGGATAGAGACTTTAGTGAATTCAGAATGTCGCTGAAGAGCGAATGCTGAAAGATGTCCGTGGCGGCGAAATCCATGATCGGCGCCCAATCAGATTCGATCGGCAGGGGCGCGGAAGGTTCGGAGTCCAGAGAGGAGTCCGGCACCTTGGAGTCGCGAGCTTCGCAGAGGACAAGACTGGTGTTCAGCTCGATCGCCGTAGAGGTCGCAGCCCCACGAGGCGGTGTCTAGCCATCCGTCCTCGATTGGTGCAGTCGGCTCCGAACTAAGGGTCGGAGCGGGCACTGGGGCGGCCTCCTGGGCACTGTTCCGCGGCAGAGCTAGATCATGCCCATCGC
Organism: Triticum dicoccoides; assembly: GCF_002162155.2. Lineage (NCBI taxonomy): Eukaryota > Viridiplantae > Streptophyta > Magnoliopsida > Poales > Poaceae > Triticum > Triticum dicoccoides. The sequence goes on from NC_041383.1 coordinate 629,108,020, forward strand.
GACAGTGCGGCGCGCCCGGCCGTGGCTCGAATCCGTCGAAGATCAAGTCTCCGCGGATGTCGGCCGTGTAGTTCAAGCTTCCAAATCTGACCTGATGGCCAGGGGCGTAGCTTTCGATATGCTCCTGATGGCCAAGCGAATTGGCCCGCAGTGCAAAGCCGACGAATACGAAGATCTGTCCGGGGAGAAAAGTCTCACCCTGGACCGCGTCGTTGTTGATGATCAGAGGAGCCATTGGGCCTAAAGATGACGACACAGAGGAACTCTCAATGTAAGCACCAATGTCGGTGTCAAAACCGGCAGATCTCGGGTAGGGGGTCCTGAACTGTGCGTCTAGGCGGATGGTAACATGAGACAAGGGACATGATGTTTTTACCCAGGTTCGGGCCCTCTCGATGGAGGTAAAACCCTACTCCTGCTTGATTAATATTGATGATATGGGTAGTACAAGAGTAGATCTACCACAAGAGCAGAGAGGCTAAACCCTAGAAGCTAGCCTATGGTATGATTGTTGTTCGTCCTATGGACTAAAACTCTCCGGTTTATATAGACACCGGAGAGGGCTAGAGTTACACAGAGTCGGTTACAATGGGAGGAGATCTACATATCCGTATCGCCAAGCTTGCCTTCCACGCCAAGGAATGTCCCATCCAGACACGGGACGAAGTCTTCAATCTTGTATCTTCATAGTCCGGGAGTCCGGACAAAGGTCATAGTCCGGTCATCCGGACACCCCCTAATCCAGTACTCCCTCAATTGACAACCCCTTTATCACGTTGGGTGCAAGTTGTTGATTATTTGTGTAGGTATTCAGTGACTTGTGCGTTGTCTCCTACTGGATTGATACCTTGGTTCTCAAACTGAGGGAAATACTTACGCTACTTTGTTGCATCACCCTTTCCTCTTCAAGGGAAAAACCAACGCAAGCTCAAGAGGTAGCAAGAAAATCTTTTGCGCTTAGTAAATTAGTGTTTGTGCCAAGTGTAACCTTTAGGATAGCTTACAGTGATAGTTGTGTTGATCCTGCTGAAAATTAGAAACTTTTGGGCTTACTAAATTAGTTTTGAAATTTCACAAAAACGTGCTTTTGGTATGATTCTTTTTGCTATAGATTGGTACAGAAATTTCTCAGGTTTTCCTAATTCGGATGGATTTTTGGATTTACATAAGTATTCGAGAGTTACAGATTACTACAGACTGTTTGTTTTTGACAGATTCTGTTTTTTGCGTGTTGTTTGCTTATTTTGATGAATCTATGGGTAGTATCGGTGGGGGGGGTATGAACCATGTAAAAGTTGGAATACAGTAGATATTACACCAGTATAAATAAATAATGAGTTTTCAATAGTACCTTAAAGTGGTGATTGATTTTCTTATACTAATGGAGCTCATGAGTTTTTCTGTTGAATTTTGTGTTGTGAAGTTTTCAAGTTTTGGGTAAGGATTTGATGGACTATGGAATAAGGAGTGGCAAGAGCCTAAGCTTGGGGATGCCCAAGGCACCCCAAAGTAATATTCAAGTACAACCAAAGCTTGGGGATGCCCCGGAAGGCATCCCCTCTTTCGTCTTCGTCTATCGGTAACTTTACTTGAGGCTATATTTTTATTCACAACATGATATGTGTTTTGCTTGGAGCGTCTTGTATGATTTGAGTCTTTGCTTTTTATTTTACCACAATCATCCTTGTTGTACACACCTTTTGGTAGAGACACGCATGAATCGTGATTTATTAGAATACTCTATGTGCTTCACTTATATTTTTCGAGCTAGGCAATATTGCTCTACTACTTCACTTATATCTTTTTAGAGCACGGCGGTGGCTTTATTTTATAGAAATTGTTGAACTCTCATGCTTCACTTATATTATTTTGAGAGTCTTTTTCAATAGCATGGTAATTTTCTTGGGTTATAAAACTAGTCCTAATATGATGGGCATCCAAGAGGGATATAATATTATAAAGTGCATTGAATACTATGAGAAGTTTGATTCTTTATGATTGTTTTGAGATATGAAGATGGTGATATTAGAGTCATGCTAGTGGAGTAATTGTGAATTTGAGAAATACTTGCGTTGAGGTTTGTGAGTCCCGTAGCGTGCACATATGGTGACCGTTGTGTAATAAATTTGAAGCATGAGGTATCTCTTTGATTGTCATCCTTTGTGTGGAGGTCGGGATCGCGCGATGGTTAAATCCTACCAACCCTTCCCCTAGGAGCATGTGCGTAGTGCTTGGTTTTGATGAATTGCAGATTTTTGCAATAAGTATGTGAGTTCTTTATGACTAATGTTGAGTCCATGGATTATACGCACTCTCACCCTTCCACCATTAGTAGCCTCTCTTGTGTCGTGCAACTTTCGCCAGTACCATACACCCAAAATTTACCTTCCTCAAAACAGCCACCATACCTACCTATTACGGCATTTCCATAGCCATTCCAAGATAATATTACCATGCAACTTTCCACCGTTCCGTTTATTATGACACGCTTCATCATTGTCATGTTACTTTGCATGATCATGTAGTTGACATTTTATTTGTGGCAAGGCCACCTTTCATAATTCTTTCATACATGTCACTCTTGATTCATTGCACATCCTGGTACACCGCGGAGGCATTCACATAGAGTCATATTTTGTTCTAAGCATTGAGTTGTAAATTTTCGAGTTGTAAGTAAATAGAAGTATGATGATCATCATTATTAGAGCATTGTCCCATGTGAGGAAATAAAAAAAAAGAGGCCAAAGAAGCCAGTAAAAAAAGGCCAAAGAAGCCAATCAAAAAAATGAAACAAAAAGAGAGAAGGGGCAATGTTACTGTCCTTTTTCCACACTTGTGCTTCGAAGTAGCACGATGATCTTCATGTTATAGAGTCTCTTACTTTGTCACTTTCATATACTAGTGGGAATTTTTCATTATAGAACTTGGCTTGTATATTCGAACGATGGGCTTCCTCAAATGCCCTAGGTCTTCATGAGCAAGCAAGTTGGATGCACACCCACTTAGTTTCTTTTTGAGCTTTCGTACACTTATAGCTCTAGTGCATCCGTTGCATGGCAATCCCTACTCACTCACATTGATATCTATTAATGGGCATCTCCATAGCCCATTGATATGCCTATTTTATGTGAGACTATATCCTTCTTTTTGTATTCTCCACAACCACCATTCTATTCCACCTATAGTGCTATATCCATGGCTCACGCTCATGCATTGCGTGAAAGTTGAAAAAGTTTGAGAATACTAAAGTATGAAACAATTGCTTGGCTGAAACCTGGGTTGTGCATGATTTGAATATTTTGTGTAACGAAGATGGAGCATAGCCAAACTATATGATTTTTTAAGGATAAGCTTTCTTTGTCCATGTTATTTTGAGAAGAGATATCTGCCTTGTTAGTATGCTTTAAGTATTTTTTTTATGTCAATGTCGGTGTCAAAACCGGCGGATCTCGGGTAGGGGGTCCCGAATTGTGTGTCTAAGGCTAATGGTAACAGGAGGTGGGGGACACAATGTTTACCCAGGTTCGGGCCCTCTCTATGGAGGTAATACCCTACTTCCTGCTTGATTGATCTTGATGAATATGAGTATTACAAGAGTTGATCTACCACGAGATCGTAATGGCTAAACCCTAGAAGTCTAGCCTATGAGATTATGATTGTTGTCCTACGGACTAAACCCTCCGGTTTATATCGACACCGGAGGGGGTAGGGTTACACAGAGTCGGTTACAGAGAAAGGAATCCACATATACGAATCGCCAAGCTTGCCTTCACGCAAAGGAGAGTCCCATCCGGACAAGGGGAGAAATCTTCTGTCTTGTATCTTCATAGCCCAACAGTCCGCCAAAGTATATAGTCCGGCTGTCCGAGGACCCCTTAGTCTAGGACTCCCTCAGTAGCCCCCGAACCAGGCTTCAATGACGATGAGTCAGGCGCGCAGATTGTCTTTGGCATTGCAAGGCGGGTTCCTTTTTCGAATACTTCAAAGTACCTGACTTAAAGAGCGATATTCGGCTTTCCATTTAAAGTCGCGTTCCTCGGCTTCTGCACCTTCATGATTTCGGCTTCCACGTGTCGAGCGAATGCGAGAGGTCGGGGCATTTTTGCATTTACCACCTTGACCCCATGAGAAAATTGCCTATTTAAGGAGACGGGGATTTTCAGATCTAATCCACACCATCCCCCCCCACCGAGGAATCCTTTGAGCTTACCCGCAAAACCCACCCCAACATGGCTAACGCTCCCAGCTATTCCTCCCGCTCTCACGGCCCCAAACAGGGTGATTGGGTAAAGTGCTCCGTATCCCACGGCCAACTGGTGAAGCTGCAGACCCAGGGATTTCTTCCCCCCGCAGATCTAGTCCCCGTTCTAGCCGGATTGGCTTCCATTGACGGTGGGGAGCAGGCGGAGGAGTTCCCCAACCCATCCAGGGGGAACGGGTATGTTTTGTTCCCTATTTGTTGGGAGGCGTCGGATTTCCAATCCATCCATTCCTTTGAGGGCTTGTGGAGCACTATGGCCTCCAACTGCACAACTTTACACCTGCCTCCGTCCTGCATATTGCGGGTTATGTTTCTCTTTCCGATCTATTTATGGGTTGTGAGGCTCATTTCGAGTTATGAAAGAAGTTGTTTTGCCTAGTCCCTCGCAATCAGGAGGGATCAATATTCCAAGTGGGCGGAGCCAAGATATGGCGCATTGCCGGCACCGGATACCTATCTGGCACGCCGAAGAAGGCATCTGAAGAATGGCCTTCTGAATGGTTTTATGTCGAAGACGTCTCCCTTCCTAACCCAATTAGGAGGGGTCTTCCTGAATATTCAAGTACTCCATTGAAGAAGCGACTTAGCTAGCGTCCTCGGAGCCTCAAGGAGGAAGATAATATGGAAGTCTACTAGCTGATGAGCAACATAAAGATGCTCGCTCAATCCGGATTGTCAATAGTCGAGGTTATGGCAATATCCATAATGCAAGGGATTCAGCCACTCCAATACTGAGGGCGCCCTATGTGGCACTTCAATGGAGAAGATGATGCCACCCGCTATGGTCGGAAGGGTCCGGATACTTCCGCTGCTTTGGCGAAAATACTATCCGGATTATACAAAGGGGAGGAGGAGGAGTTCATCCACATTAAGCCTAGGGATGGATTTTCCATGTACAACCCTCCCAGCTGGGTGAGTTTCCGTCCCACTATTCTACTCCATCAACTCCTTGAATCCTTTTCCATAAATATTAATCCGTCATTTATAACAGGAATGGCGGAAAGTCGCCAGGGAGATCCACAGCCCCGCACCACAACCAGAGGACCACAACTAGGCCCTTGATCCCGGATTCGAAGAGGATCTAGATATATTCGTGGAGCTCGGGGAAGGGGTGTTTTACCAGGCAAGCTGTGATGGCACCAAAGTGGCCATCATTGCTGCCTACCCTGGTCACCTCCCTGCATTGCATGTAAGTAAATAGGAGACTTGTCCTTTGGGAGAATTTCCCCCTTCCGCCTTACCCACCGCATTATATCATGCTCTAAAGGGGAGGCGGTCGGCATGCCACGCTGCACCTAAGGTGTCGCATAAGAGAGTGGCACCTATAATGAGCAAGCCTTCAAAGAGGAAGGCAAGTAGAGATGTGGTTGGGCCTTCATTGAAGAGGTATAGTTTTAAAAATGCCCCATGGTCGTCATCTTAAATTATGACACTATCTGTTGTGTCTTATCAGGAAAAACATCCGTCGGACTGTGTCCGGGGATCCTGCTGGTCACGCCTCTACTAGCCGGATTCCAGATCCTGTCGCGAGGGCTGAGGCTAACGTGGAAGCGACACCGGATTGTCCTTCTGTGGAGGATTCGAATAAAGTATCGGCTACAAACTGCAAAGTGGAAAGCGCCATGAATCATCGGCGTCAGCGGGCCGCTCTCCACGACCCTGGTTTTTCAGAAGAGGATTTCAATGCCTTCAACTCGGGTGATGCATACATCCGAGCTGCTCGAGATGGTCTTTCCAGAGCCACAGATCAGTATTTGAAGGACATGCGGGTAAGTTCGTACTTGCACAATTCTGATAAGTATATACCAGTAGCCCCCGAGACTTGAAGCAGTTTAAGAAACTGATTTAAGGATCGTTGTATACCCAGGTGCTCAAAGAGAAGAACGAACTATTGTCTCAAGATTTGAAGAGGTGTCAAGCCTAGCTAACTGTTTCTACCACCGAACTGGAGAAATCCAAGAAGGCAGCATCTGGTAATGTTCCCCTCTATCGAGAAAACATGATCATATACCAGAATTATTAATACAGGTGTGAATCTTATGACAGAGGCACCAGAGGTCACACAAGCGGAAAATCCAGGAGCTCAAAGGCAACTGGCTGCGAGCGAACGTATATTGACACAAGTCAGGACGGAGAAAAACAAACTCCAAGATGCCAACACCAAGCTCGGTGAAGAGCTAAAAGATGTGTGAGCCCAGCTAGCTGACTCCGTGAAGGAGAATAAGAAGCTGCGAGGCGGCATATTTAGTATGTGTTTAGACTTACCTTTACATAGCTCGGCAAGAATATAAACTGACTATAATTATGTCTATAGGTATATTGATGGAGCCGTCCTGAAGAGGACGTGTCCGGATCGTCGAGCGATCTGCTACAAGAGCTGTCGCAAATGCACGAGCGAGCTTGGCAGGCGATGCAAAGTATTGCCAAGGCCTTGTGGCCATCCGACTCCCCTCCAGGAAATGTGGAGGGGCTTGTACAGCTGTTTAGGGGAGCGTGGTGGCGCTTCCGACTATGGAAGATATCGGACTGCCGTGAAGGGGCGCAAGAGGCCTGGGCCATGGTAAAGACACGGTATACCAAGCTCGACCCGAATCACATGGCCCGGGTCAGACCTCTAGGGTCAGATGGAGAAGAAATTCCTGTTAGTTTGGTATATGACCAGGTACAGGTAGCCGCCAAGTATTCCCAATAGGATTGTAGGTTAGATAGCCTTTTGGATGGCATAGAAGAAGACGTTTTTTGAGTCTAAGCGACTATGTACTTCAAATGACAAATTATGTCTCTAGATGAATTATAAATATCACGGCAGGCCTTTTCGCTTCAACCTCTGGACCCGAGGGTGAGGAGTGCTTCCGAATACCCGCTCAGTAATATATACCAGGGTATGCGTGGAAACCAGGCGTAGGGGTCATAGTTGCTTGAACAGACAAGTATCTTGCTAGTTATGCTATATTATATTTCGATTGTAATTAACATCTTCCAGAGAGAATAGTTCCGTTAATGGTTCCTTTCGCTCGGTCGACATGTGTTAACATGCATGTCTGTACTGTGATTGAAAAGATCGCAGCATGCCTAACATCTGGGGGTTCATAGTGTAATGAGTAAATAACATCTTTAGTTCGCCGACCGAATATTCCCTTAAGAATGCTAGCTTTCGGCTTCACCTAGTCTGAGGTACATGTCCGGATAACCCGGCAGTAACAATCGCAGAGGTGCTCCCTTTATGCCCTAGCCGAACTAATGGGAACGTAGGGCATAAGCACAGGAGCTAGGCAACCCATCTTGGACAAAACTTAAGTCATATCAATGCATATAATGGCAAAGAAAAGGTACATATGCGGAAAAGACACATATGTGGCAAGTTTGATGCTCTAAAAGTAATAATAATAATAATAATAATAATAATAATAATAAGCTTCTGTACAAGAAGCCCCTAGGTATACTTCGACATACAAATTTTAGAATGTGTGCACCGAAGGTTCACGGTTTACCCGCACAAAAGCTTTAACGCTTAAGAAATTAAATGAAAAGAGAGGAAAAATAAGTACGAAAAACAAAAAAAGAGGGGAAAGGAGACGAACAAAGAGTCCGGCGCTAGGCATAGAATCTTTGGAGTCTGGCCGCGTTCCATGGGTTCGGCTCTAGGCGATTGTCTAACGCATCCCGCAGGCGGTACGCACCTCTGGTGAGGACTTCGTCGATGATGAAGGGACCCTCCCACTTGGGCTTGAGTTTGTCCTTTTTGTTCTCCGGTAAGCATAGAACAAGTTCACCAACATTATAAGTCTTGGCACGTACTTCTCTGCTTTGATATCTATGAGCCTGTTGTTGATAAAATGTGGAACAGGCCTTTGCGACGTCGCCCTCCTCCTCCAGGGCATCTAAGTTGTCCTACCGATCCAACTTGGCTTCTCTCTCTTCGTACATGCTCACTCGAGGTGAGTCATGGATAATGTCGCAGGGTAACACAGCCTCTGCACCGTACACCATAAAGAAAGGTGTGTATCCGATAGAATGATTGGGTGTGGTCCGTAGCCCCCAGAGTACGGAGTCGAGCTCCTCCACCCAGTGCTTGTCTGATTCTTTCAAAGACCGCACTAGTCGGGGTTTAATGCCGCTCATAATAAGACCATTGGCTCGTTCAACTTGACCGTTAGTTTGTGGGTGATAGACGGAAGCATAGTCGAGCTTGATGCCCATATTAGCGCACCAGGCCTTCACCTCATCGGCTGTGAAACTGGAGCCGTTTGTCGGTGATGATACTGTGTGGAACACCATAATGGTGCACAACACCGGATATAAAATCTATCACAAGCCCGACTTCGGCCGTTTTAACTGGTTTGGCTTCTATCCACTTGGTGAATTTATCCACCATAACCAACGGGTATTTTTTCTTATGGCTTCCTCCTTTAAGGGGTCCGACCATATCAAGCCCCCAGACTGCAAAAGGCCAAGTAATGGGGATTGTTTGTAGAGCGGTGGGTGGCATATGGCTTTGGTTGGCGACAAGCTGGCATCCAACGCAATGTTGGACAAGGTCCTGTACGTCTGCTCGGGCTGTCGGCCAGTAGAAACCTGTATGGAAGGCCTTGCTTACAAGGGCCCGAGCCGCGGCGTGGTGACGCTGAGGCCGGCATGAATTTCAGCCAAGAGCTGTCATCCCTCTTCCTTGGAGATACATCTTTGAAGTACTCCGGTAGCGCTTTTCTTGTAAAGTTCTCCCTCGTGGACTTTGTAGGCTTTAGAGCGCCGCATGATGGAACGTGCTTCATTCTGGTCCTCGGGAAGTTCTCGCCTATTAAGGTAGGCCAGGAAGGGTTCGGTCCATGGGGCGATGATCGCCATGATGAGATGGGCCGATGGTGTAATTTCGGTGGCTGAGCCGCCGATGATATCGGTGTGTTCGGAATCTTGGGTTGTATTCGGATCCGGATTGGTATTGCTGCTTTCCCCTTGCCACACCACAGATGGCTTGAAGATCCTTTCCAGAAAGATGTTAGGTGGGACAGGGTCGCGCTTGGCGCCGATGCGAGCGAGGACATCCGCCGCTTGATTACTTTCACGAGCCACATGGTGGAACTCGAGCCCCTCGAAGCGAGCCAACATTTTGAGAATGGTGTTGCGATAAGCCGCCATCTTTGGATCTTTGGCATCAAAGTCTCCATTTATTTGAGATACTGCAAGGTTTGAGTCCACGCGCACTTCCAGGCGTTGTATGCCCATGGAGACGGCCATCCGAATACCATGCAATAAGGCCTTGTATTCGGCTGCATTGTTGGAGTCCGTGAATAATATTTGTAGGACGTACTGAACAGTATTCCCGATAGGGGATGTTAGGACAATGCCTGCCCCTAGGCCTGCCAGCATTTTTGAGCCATCGAAGTGCATGACCCAGTTGGAATATGTGCCATACTCTTTAGGGAGTTCGGCCTCTGTCCATTCAGCGATGAAATCGGACAATACCTAGGATTTAATGGCCCAACGCGGTTTGTATGATATGTCGAATGGGAGGAGCTCGATGGCCCACTTGGAAATCCGGCCCGTAGCATCGCTGTTGTTTATTATGTTGTTAAGAGGTACTTCAGAGGCCACCAGTATCGAGCACTCTTCAAAGTAGTGTCATAGCTTCCGGGATGCCATGAAAACCGCGTATGCTATTTTTTGGTAATGAGGGTAACGGGATTTGCATGGTGTGAGGATAGTGGATACATAGTATACCGGCTTTTGGAGCAGTAATTTGTGTCTGTCCTCCTCTCGTTCGACAACGAGTATCGCACTCACAACTTGGTGTGTGGACGATATGTCTAATAACATAGGTTCGCCGACGTTTGGAGTGGCCAGGATTGGGTTGCTTGCTAGAAGAGCCTTTATTTCTTCCAGTCCGGCCATTGCCGCGTCCGTCCACTCAAAGTGATCGGTGCGCTAGAAAAGGCGATAGAGTGGCAATGCCTTTTCTCCTAGCCTGGAGATAAAGCGGATCAAAGTTGCCACACATCCGGATAGTTTTTGGACTTGTTTAAGGTCCGTTAGTGTAGCCAACTGTTACAAAGCTTGGATTTTAGCTGGGTTTGCCTCAATTCCTCTATTGAAAACGATGAAGCCCAGAAGCTTTCCGGTGGGAACGTCGAAGACACATTTTTTCGGATTGGGCTTAATGTCAAAAGTTTGGAGGTTGTCGAATGTAAGACACAGATCGTCTACTAATGACTCGACGTGTCTGGTTTTGATGACTACGTCATCCACGTATGCTTCAACTGTCTTTCCGATTTGTTTCTCCGCGCATTTTTGAATCATGCGTTGATAGGTGGCACCGGCATTTTTAAGCCCGAAAGGCATAGTGTTGAAGCAGAAAGGCCCGTATGGGGTGATAAAGGTCGTTGCGTCTTGATCGGACTCCTTCATCTTGATTTGATGGTATCCAGAATATGCATCGAGGAAGCACAGTGAGTCGTGTCATGCGGTAGCATCGATGATCTGATCAATGCGGGGGAGGGGGAAAGGATCCTTAGGGCAAGCCTTGTTGAGGTCTTTGAAATCGACGCATAGGCGCCAGGATTTATCCTTCTTTGGTACCATCACCAGGTTTGCTAGCCAGTATGGGTGTTTTATCTCTCTGATGAATCCGACCTCGAGTAGCGTGGCTAGATCCTCTCCCATGGCTTCTCGTTTGGGTTCGGAAAAGCGCCGTAATGTTTGTTTATTCGGCTTATGTCCCTTCAATATGTTTAGGCTATGTTCGTCCAGTCTGCGTGGGATTCCTGGCATATCCGAAGGGTGCCACGTGAATATATCCCAGTTTTCACGTAGGAACGCACGCAGTGCGGCATCGACCGTGGGGTCCAGCTATGCCCCGATGGATGTTGTCTTCATGGAGTCCGTTGGGTGGACTTGGAATTTGACTATTTCGTCTGTTGGTTTAAAGGAGGTGGATTTGGATCGCTTATCAAGTATCACATCGTCCCTATCCACCGTGGAGCGCAATGCGGTTAATTCTTCAGCCGTGAGGGCTTCGGACAATGCCTCAAGGGCCAAGGCGGCGGTTTTGTTTTAGGCGTGGAGTGCTATATCCGGATCACTGGCAAGATTGATAATTCCATTCGGCCCGGGCATCTTGAGCTTCATGTACCCGTAATGGGGTACAGGTTGGAAGCTAACAGGGTGTGATATCCACTGTTGAAAGGGCCACTTGAAAGGTTATTTCTTCGGACCGATAATTCTCCGGCGTGCCGAATACCACATCGAGTGTGATTTTTCCCGCACATCGCGCCTCCCGACTGGGAATAATTCCTCGGAAGGTCATATTACTTTGCTCAATGCGGCTCTTGTCTATTTCCATTTTGTTGAGAGTTTCCTCGTAAATGAGGTTTAGTCTGCTGCCTCCATCCATGAGCACTTTGGTAAGTCGAAAGCCGTCCACAATTGGACTAAGGACCAATGCGGCAGGTGCCTGGACTATTCTGAATTTTGGTTTGTCACTGGCTTTGAAAGTTATGGCCGTGTCGTTCCAGGGGTTTATTGCTGCAACTTGGCAGACTTCAGCGAGGCCGCGGAGTGCCCTTTTGCGCCTATTGTTTGAGGCAAAATTCTTGAAGACTATCAATACTGTAGGGTTGTTGTCTTCCATAGGATGTTGCTCTGCGGTGTTTTTGGGGAGGAGATCCTCGCCGCTCTTTGCCACCTGCCGGAGTATCCAGCATGCTCGAAGGCTATGGGTTGGTACAGTATCCGGTGTTGTGTGTATTTTGCATGGCCTATCGAGCCATCCCTCCAGGACGGTTCTGCGCCCCGTAATGGGCTTCGATTTTTTATTTATTGGATCAGGCGACCTACGAGGGTGCATCCTTTCTGTCCGGACGAGGGGTTTAGCAGAAACCGGCAGCTCCCAAGGGGCTGCCTGAGTTTTCCAGGCGCTTTCCATTGTGCAGTACTTCTGTACTATTGCTGCCAAGTCAGCGAAGTGTGATACGCGACGGCGATTGATTGCATTGAGGATTCCCTCGTCCATGCAGTTTTTGCAGAATAATGAGATTGCGTCCTCATCGCGGCAGTCCTTGATCCTGTCCTTGACAAGGCGGAATCTGGCACAGAAGTAATGGACCATTTCCTGGGACTACTGCCTGATGTGGATAAGATCGCTTGTCTCTGGGTGGGTGGGTGGCTTTAAATCCGAACCCTGGCCCAATCTGAGATCCGGAGTTTGAGAAATTTCCGAGCTTAGCAGCTCGGGCTCCGAAGTATAGGCCAACTTGTCTGGCCCACAGTCCGACTCTAGGTTCAGGATAGGAGGCGTATCTGCCTGTGGGTGGGTATCCGGCTTTGTGAGCTTGGAAATCCGAACATAATCCGTCCTCGATACAGAGGGAGAGTTGTCGCGTTGTTCCTCCACTACCGCTATCTGATGGGTGATCGGCGGAGATTCAATCTCCCTTTGATCGGGTTTAAGCCCAATCCGATCATAGTACATAGCGACTCCCAAGGCGGCGATGCGATCCAGGAGTTCGTTTAAAGACGACAACTCCGTCGGATCCATATGCTCGGAGTATTCCGAGCTGATGCGGAGGCGATTTTTGATGACACAAGAAGTCATCGTTGGCCCAAGAGCTAAAGGGGCGGTCATAGTGAAGCCGCCCAGTCGGAGGGCTTAGCCTGAGGCCAGGGCTCCTCCGGAGGTGATGTTGTCCTTGATAACAAGGCGAGCCATCAATCATATCTTCGATGTCACAGTGGAACTCTCAATGAAAGCACCAATGTCGGTGTCAAAACCGGCAGATCTCGGGTAGGGGGTCCCGAACTATGCGTCTAAGGCTAATGGTAATAGGAGGCGGGGGACATAATGTTTACCCAGGTTCAGGCCCTCTCTATGGAGGTAATACCCTACTTCATGCTTGATTGATCTTGATGAATATGAGTATGATCTACCACAAGATCATAATGGCTAAACCCTAGAAGTCTAGACTATGAGATTATGATTGTTGTCCTACGGACTAAACCCTCCGGTTTATATAGACACCGGAGGGGGCTAGGGTTACACAGAGTCGGTTATAGATTAAGGAATCCACATATCCGAATCGCCAAGCTTGCCTTCCACGCAAAGGAGAGTCCCATCCGGACACGGGGAGAAATCTTCTGTCTTGTATCTTCATAGCCCAACAGTCCGGCCAAAGTATATAGTCCGACTATCCGAGGACCCCTTAGTCCAGGACTCCCTCAGTCAATATTAAACTTTTGTTTTGAATCTTTCAGATCTGAACATTCATGCCACAATAAATAAAATTACATGGATAAATATGTTAGGTAGCATTCCACATCAAAAAATTTGTTTTTATTATTTACCTACTCGAGGACGAGCAGGAATTAAGCTTGGGGATGCTTGAACGTATCTATAATTTTTTATCGTTCCATGCTATTATATTATCTGTTTTGGATGTTTAATAGGCATTTATATGCTATTTTATATTATTTTTGGGACTAACCTATTAACCAAGAGCCCAGTGCCAGTTTCCATTTTTTGCCTAGTTTAGAGTTTCGCAGAAAAGGAATACCATACGGAGTCCAAACGGAATGAAACTTTCACGATGATCTTTCTTGGACCAGAAGGAAACCAGGAGACTTGGAGATGAAGTCGGAGATGCAAAGAGGCAGCCACGAGGCAAGAGGGCTCGCCCTAGGGGGTAGGGCGCGCCCCCTACCTCGTGGGCCCCTCGAGGGTCTCTTGACCGAGCTCCTTTGCCTATATATACTCTTATACCCTGAAAACATCCAGGGGAGCCACGAAACCACTTTTCCACCGCTGCAACCTTCTGTACATGTGACATCCCATCCAGGGGCCTTTTCCGGCGTCCTGCCGGAGGGGGATTCGATCACGGAGGGATTCTTCATCAACACCATTGCCTCTCCGATGATGCGTGAGTAGTTTACCACAAACCTTTGGGTCCATAGCTAGTAGCTAGATGGCTTCTTCTCTCTCTTTGATTCTCAATACCATGTTCTCCTCAATGTTCTTGGAGATCTATTCGGTGTAATATTCTTTTGCGGTGTGTTTGCCGAGATCTGATGAATTGTGGATTTATGATTAGATTATCTATGAATATTACTTGGTTCTTCTCTGAATTCTTATATGCATGATTTGATATCTTTGCAAGTCTCTTCAAATTATCAGTTTAGTTTGGCCTACTAGATTGATCTTTCTTGCAATGGGAGAAGTGCTTAGTTTCGAGTTCAATCTTGCGGTGTCCTTTCCCAATGACAAAAGGGGCAGCAAGGCGCGCATTGTATTGTTGCCATCAAGGATAAAAAGATGGGGTTTTCATCATATTGCTTGAGTTAATTCCTCTACATCATGTCATCTTACTTATTGTGTTACTCTGTTCTTTATGCACTTAATACTCTAGATGCAGGCAGGACTCGGTCGATGTGTGGAGTAATAATAGTAGATGCAGAATCATTTCGGTCTACTTGACACGGACGTGATGCCTATGTTCATGATCATTGCCTTAGATATCGTCATAACTATGCGCTTTTCTATCAATTGCTCGGCAGTAATTTGTTCACCCACTGTAATATTTGCTATCGTGAGAGAAGCCACTAGTGAAATCCTATGGCCCCCGGGTCTCTTTTCCATTATATTGAATCTCTTTTACATCTTACTAGTTTCTGATCTACTATTTTGCAATCTTTTACTTTTCGATCTATAAACCAAAAATATTTACTTTACCGTTTATCTATCTCTATCAGATCTCACTTTTGCAAGTGACCGTGAAGGGATTGACAACCCCTTTATCGCGTTGGGTGCAAGTTGTTGATTTTTTGTGCAGGTATTCGGCGACTTGTGCATTGTCTCCTACTGGATTGATACCTTGGTTCTCAAACTAAGGGAAATACTTATGCTACTTTGCTGCATCACCCTTTCCTCTTCAAGGGAAACACCAACGCAAGCTCAAGAGGTAGCAGAAGCACAATGTCCTTGGAACCAAATGGGTGTTTCAGAACAAGCAAGATGAAGATGGACAAGTTGTACGCAACAAGGCTCGTCTCGTTGCTCAAGGCTACACTCAAGTCGAAGGTATGGACTATGGTGAGACATATACCTCTGTTGCTAGACTTTAATCCATTCACATCATACTTGCTTATGTCAATCATCATGATATCACTTTATATCAAATGGACATTAAAAGTGCTTTTCTTAATGGTGAAATTGAGGAGGAAGTTTATGTCAAACAAACTCCCGGCTTTGTTAATCCCAAGAAACCCGATCATGTTTACAAACTTCACAAAGCTCTTTATGGTCTTAAACAAGCTCCTAGAGCATGGTATAAATGCTTGACTAAGTTCCTTATTGAAAAAGGTTTTGATATTGGAAAGATTGACTCTACACTTTTTACTAAAAGGGTTAATGGTGAATTATTAGTGTGCCAATTTATGTGGATGATATCATATTTGGTTCGACTAACCCTCATTTTAGTGAAATGTTTGGAAGGCTAATGTCGGAGAAGTTTGAGATGTCTATGATGAGTGAAGTCAAGTTCTTTCTTGGTTTGCAAATCAAGCAAACAAAGGAGGGTACCTTTGTTTCTCAAACAAAGTACACCAAGGAATTATTCAAGAAGTTCAACATGCAAGAATGCAAAGGTATGAGTACCCCCATGCCTACTAGTGGACATCTTGACTTGACAAAGGATGGCGAACCGGTTGACCAAAAGGTTTACTGTTCTATGATTGGTTCATTGTTATATCTATGTGCCTCCTGTCCCGATATTATGCTAAGTGTGTGCATCTATGCACGATATCAAATGGCCCCCAAAGAATGTCATCTTAAGGCTGTGAAAAGGATAGTGAGATACTTAATTCACACACCAAACTTTGGCATTTGGTTTCCTAAGAGGTCTTCCTTTGACCTTGTTGCCTACTCCGATTTGGACTATGCCGGTGAAAAGGTTGATAGAAAGTCCACTTCGGGTACTTGTCAATTTCTTGGTAGATCTCTTGTGTCTTGGTCCTCCAAGAAACAAAACTCGATATCCTTATCCACCGCCGAAGCGGAATACATTGCCGCCGGTTCATGTTGTGCTCAATTACTTTGGATGACCCAAACTCTTAAAGATTATGGGATAATTGCTTTGTGATAATGAAAGTGCTATTAAGATTGCTCATAATCCCATACAACATTCTCGAACTAAGCATATTGAAGTTCATCATCATTTCATTCGAGATCATGTTGCCAAGGGAGATATCAATCTTAAACATGTTCGAACTGATAAGAAATTGGCGGATATAATCACCAAACCGCTTGATGAGAAAGTACTTTGCCGTTTAAGAGGTGAATTGAACATCATTGATGCCTCAAACTTGGAGTAGAAACTCCATTTGGATGCATGCAAGGCATGAGCCTTCACATGACTAATCCTTGATATTTTCTCTTATGATGATGATCGTATGTCTTGGATATACTTGTACCCTTGCATGCTATCTAATCCTTGTAGGTACTTGGATAAGCTCAATTCTATGAGATTGCAACTCACTCACATCCAAAGCGATCTCTACATCGCCAAGTCTCTACAATATGGTGGTTGAAGACAAGGAAGCATGAATCCTTTCTAGACAATTTCTATATATCAAATTTCATTTGGTATCAAACATCATGATTGCCATTTTTGATACACAAGTTCTCTTCCTTGCAAAACTAACCCATGTAGGAAGATGAACTCCAACTACAAGCGATGCTCCCAACTCTTGATGAACTATATCAACATTGAGCATCCTACACAAGTTCACCTACATGATCAAGATCAACACCACCACCAAGGTATGTCATTCCATCTTAGAGAAGCTTTACTCCAATACATGGGTTAAAGCAACTCAACAAGATATGAATACATCAAAAATGCTTAAACAAAAAATGGCAACCCCATTTTGAGCTTAAACGATGAGTATGACCTATGATCAAGTGTCTTCACTTGACTCCTAAGTTAATATACTCTAACATAGGTGACTTTGTCGTTGACCAATTCTACATGAAGTTCTCTAGTGTTTCTCTGTGTTCTTGCATTTGTCTCCTGCATGTTTGTTTCCCCTTTCAAAAAAAACTTCATCTAGATTTCATTTCTTTTCTCTGTTATTTTCTGCATTCCCTGCATTTAATTCATTGCAAATCCTTTAGTTAATTCCTTGCAAATCTTTGTGAGATCCTATTTGCCTAGTGAGCTGAGATGACAAAATATTTCTCTGTGTTGAACTCGGCCTCACCGATCTTTTCTTTTCGGCCAGACCAAAACAACTCGGTGTCACCGAAGAAAAGGACTCGGTGTTACCGATTTTCACTACTGTGGAAACATTTTTGCCATTTGCATCCTGCATTTTTAATCCAGCTCTACTCGATGATTCTTATCCTCTACTTGCATCACAACCTACATGCTGCTTTGTCATGTGACTCCAGGACCAAACCTATTTGACTTATACTCCAGAAGATCCCTTCTTGGAAATTGATGTCAAAGGGGGAGAGAGAGATCACATCAAAGCTTAATCACATCAAAGGGAGAGAGAGACCCTATGGGAGAAAAAAGAATTCTTAATCTTCCTAGATGCTTGGAATATTCCCAGATGCTTGGTATACAAAGAGGAGAGAAGTCGCATGTCTTTAAGACGGGAAAGACATGTCAGTAGAAGATGTTTCTTTATGTTCCTTTTTTTCTTTGATTTTCTATTACCCTATCTTCTCCCATTATCCAATATCAGATTCAGGGGGAGAAAGACATCTAAGGGAAGAAAAACTTTGGAATTCATTGCATATCTTTACCCCTGGGGACATGTGAATATCCAACTAGAGTACTAAGTACTCACTCTCTACATGTCATCCCAGTCTTGGTACTCTTGTGGTTTCTCGTTCTTGCTCTGATTAGTAGATGTTCCTGTGTTATCTAACCCTGTTTTCTCAGGTTCATCCGTTCCAAAGTCAGCTCAAGACCACAAGGTAAGTATATGCATCACAATCATGTGCATGAGGATCTCTTGCCGATGTACATATTGTTTGCAAGAAGGACTCATGAACATGTAGGTATATTTTCTGCATTTCACATCATTTGCTCTGATGCATATAGCCAAGATACATGTAACTCATTGCCTGCTCTTACATGTTTATGCATTCACATACTTTCATAATCTATCTTCACATGATTGCATACATGTAGGGGGAGCCAATGCCTGTTGCATGTTCTTCCAAAGCTTTACTTGTTATACTTCATATCTTTATCTAAAGCTTTGATGTATGTTGTCATCAATTACCAAAAAGGGGGAGATTGAAAGCACAAATGCTCCCTGGCTGATTATGGTAATTAATGTCAACATATCTCTTGTTCGACTAATACTTCTACCTAGTATATTTCAGATGAGTTCAACATTGGAGTGGCAGGACAAGAGGATGTGGAACCCCTTCAAGATGCTAAGGACAAACATTGGCAAAAGCTCAATACTCTACATTTTCACTTTACTGATCCAAGATCACATTGAGTCCATAGGAAAGCCCATACTATTAAAAGGGGATGAGGTGTTGCTTAATGACTTGCTTGCTCAAAGTGCTTAGTGATATGCTCCCAAACCCTCAACCACTTTCTCATTTCCACATATGTCCTAAACCTAAAGTCAAACTCGGCCCCACTGATTTGATCTATCCGGCGCCACCGAGTTCACTTGACATAGCCATATCCAGAAACCCTAATCAGTTCGGTCTCACTGATAGGGATCTCAGTCTCACCGAGATGGGATTGCAAACTCTATGTTTCCCTTTGTAATGTTTCGGTCTAACCGAAATGAGCAATCGGTCCCACTGAGTTTGCCTGACCAAGTCTCTATTTGCTTATTACTGAAATCGGTCTTACCGAGTTCATGTGATCAGTATCACCGAGATGAGGTTTTGCCCTAACCCTAGCACATCAGTCTCACCGAGTTGATATTGTCGGTCCCACCGAAAAGCCTAACATTCACATTTTGAACCAAGTCGGTCTCACCGAGTTTCACTATTCGGTCCCACCAAGTTTGGTAAATTGTGTGTAACGATTAGATTTTGTGTGGAGGCTATATATACCCCTCCACCCCCTTCTCCATTTCGGAGAGAGCCATCAGAACGTGCATACACTTCCACTACTCATTTTCTGAGAGAGAACCACCTACTCATGTGTTGAGACCAAGACATTCCAATCCAACCACAAGAATCTTGATCTCTAGCCTTCCCCAAGTTGCTTTCCACTCAAATCATCTTTCCACCATATCCAAATCTGTGAGAGAGAGTTGAGTGTTGGGGAGACTATGATTTGAAGCACAAGAGCAAGGAGTTCATCATCAACACACCATCTATTACCTTTTGGAGAGTGGTGTCTCCTAGATTGGTTAGGTGTCACTTGGGAGCCTCCGTCAAGATTGTGGAGTTGAACCAAGGAGTTTGTAAGGGCAAGGAGATCGTCTACTTCATGAAGATCTACCCAAGTGAGGCAAGTCCTTCGTGGGCGATGGCCATGGTGGGATAGACAAGGTTGCTTCTTTGTGGACCCTTCGTGGGTGGAACCCTCCGTGGACTCGCGCAACCGTTACCCTTTGTGGGTTGAAGTCTCCATCAATGTGGATGTACGATAGCACCACCTATTAGAACCACGCCAAAAATCTCCGTGTCTCCAATTGCGTTTGCACACTCCAATTCCATCCCTTTACTTTCTCGCAAGTTGCATGCTTTACTTTCCGCTGCTCATATACTCTTGCCATGATGGCTTGAAATGTATTGTGAATGTTTGAAATTATGCTAATTTCCAACCTCAACTTGAAAAACTTAAAAACTGCTACCTTTAGTTGTTGAGGGTCTAATCACCCCCCTCCCTCTAGACACCTCTTCTCGATCCTTTCAAAATCCTAACAAAATAAAATGACTCTCCAAGTAAAACTCATATCATGTGAAGAATGAAAACATAGCTCCAAGTGAGGTTACCGATAATTCACCCCGGGCATAAAAACCGAAGACTGAAAACCAAACCTGAAAAGACCGAGACCGAACCCGAAAAGAACGAACTAAAAAAGACCAAATAAACTTCGGTCTGCAAAACTAGATGACCGAATTTAATACGGTCAAATCGGTCCTCTACCCTACAGGACCGAAAAGACCATATAGACCGATCTAAACTCCTAATGTCTCAGCTGGTAGGTCGCGTTCCGGGTTTTATTTTCGTCCCATCATTTTCGTCCCACCATTTTTGTCCGGTTTTTTTTGCTGGTTTTTTTCGTCGTCCTTCCCTAACCCACGCACTAAAAAAACCTACGCTTCTCTGGATCCCCTCGACGCACTCTCCTCTCGCCACCGCGGACCTGACAGCGGAGGGGCGGTCTCGCCGCCGCGGACCTCACAAGGAATTCCCCTTATCAGATCTGGCGGAGGGAGACCCTATGTCGAACCCTCCCTACCTCTCGTTCCTCCATCCCCGTCGAGCGCCGCCACCCTCTCCCCGATCCAGATCCGCGCCCCATCTTCTGGCCTACCTCTTGCTGAAGTCGTGGTGTTGGTGGTCAGGGCCCGATCTCTCTGGCGGGTCTGGATGGAGGGCGGGGGAGGGCGGGAGCGAGCTCGTCGT
The DNA here is from genome assembly GCF_002162155.2 of Triticum dicoccoides. Taxonomy (NCBI): domain Eukaryota; kingdom Viridiplantae; phylum Streptophyta; class Magnoliopsida; order Poales; family Poaceae; genus Triticum; species Triticum dicoccoides. The sequence goes on from NC_041383.1 coordinate 629,128,885, forward strand.
CTCCCTCGCGCTCGACGCCAGTGGGGACGCGGGCTTCGACGCGACCGCCTACATGGGCGCGCTCCGGGCGCGGCGCTTCGGGAGGTGGATGTGTTGGTCATCGCGGATGGCATCCACGCACGACCTCGTGACACAGTGAGTGCAAGATTCTATTCTTTTGAGTCTCGCTCCATCAGAAAAAGAAAGAGACGATGAATTTCCTCTTGAAATCGCTCAAATTGGGCTTACTCTTTGCTTCCCCTCTGCCTATAGGAACTTCGCCAAACTTTCGATGGGCGTCGTGTGCGTCACAGACATGCAGTTCAAAAGCCAGAGGTGCGTCAAATATGTATGCCAATTGGTGCTTGTATTTGTTGTCCCTTTTAGTGTGTATCTCTGATGATTTTTTGATGACCGGCTTCAGTTTTTGAGAGCATACACAGTAGGTACTTATGTGCTAAGAATTTTGATGGGTAATCAATCTTAAGAGAGTAAAAGGATTGTTATGATTTTTCTCACGACTAAATGACACAACGGCAGATTTTTTATCTACACGAGAACATACAGATTCGGTAGCACACCTAGAACCAGAAAGTGCCAAGAACATAACAGGCAGTAGTGAGTTGACAATACAATAAGCTAAATTGTTGTTATGATTTCTGTTGTAACAAGTTGAAGTTATTAAAAAATAATAATTGAAGTTTCTTCTAACAGCACCAACTTCAGTTCAGTTGTTAGAAAATATCTTCAGTTCAAGATTTAGGAACAATCAGTTGGCTTAACTGTCAGTCTGAAACCAACCATTCTTTTGTTGCAGTTCAGTTAACTCAAGCTATTACAATTCACTGAGCCGCGGCGTCTCTAGGGGCAGCGGAAGAACCGTGGGTGTGATCCGTGAGCACAGTCACGCAGATCTGTGGGGAAGCAACATGCAGACATGGATGGAAGATGGGAGACCTATCTCTAGCTGCCTGAGTTGTCCACCAGCAAGATGAACCCACAAGCGCCGTGGTGGACAAAGAGGTGTGTTCCCAAAAACTTTTTGTCTTGTGTCTGGCATGCTTGAAATTGCTGAATTGAAAAGTAATGTAGGGTGGGTGGATGTGTGAAATTAATATATTGGATTTGCCAGCCGTGAGTACTGCTAGATCACTGATGGTGCTTTGTTCCTTATGTTGTTTGTCTCTGCATCTATAGAGCTTTAGCAAATGGTGCTCTGTTCCTTATGTTGTTTATCTCTGCACCTATAGAGCTTTAGCAAATGTACATACTGATTCATGCATGCACTAACTCTGATTGATACTACAAATGCACACATGGTTGTGTAATTTTTTTCCTCAAATACACATGAGTGTGTGTACAATATTAAAGGAGGGGATGGGGGTAAAGAGATACAATCCCAACTGCCCACATTATCTAAGCTCTAAATCTCGCGTCTGCCCACGTTGCCAAAGCCCCAAGGAAGGCTTCGACTCTCCCTTCAGGATGCCCGCTCTCTTGGGGACTTTGTGTAAATTGGTAACTATCTTAGTCAGTTATAGAAGTAGTATTAGCGGTGTGAAATTACATCTTTTGTGGAGACGCTAGCACTGAGAAATTGTTGGCATATTTGGTTACGGATAAGGTCTGGAAATGGAGGTTTGTTTTTATAAGTAAGCTATATTTCATTCTACTCCTGCCATTCTCAGCAATAGATAAATTATAAAATGTATGTACGGGTAGCCATGTTATGATTGATGCTACAACACACATAATTATATACTAAGTACTTATCTTCAGAATTTTGTGCATTGTCTAATATGTGCATATGTACTTGTTGCTGTTGTTGTGTGTGGAAAATAAAAGGGAGCAGGGCATATGAGTTTGTACTGATAATGACACATCTAAAATATTTTATTTGGTTTAGTTATCTGGCCATACATTTTTTTTGTAACAACGCGCTATCGATGGCGGCAGAAGTCCAGTGCGGCGAGACGGCCGGTGTGTGCACTGGGGCACTGGCGAGACTCCCTGACAGGCATATTCTGGTGACTACTTGTGTTCTCGTGAAATCCATCCTCTGATTACATTGTTTCAGCATGTTTAGCTGGAAGGAACCACTACCATGTCCACCCAAAAAAGGGAAGCCAACATCAGGGAGTTCTATGGCAACTAAACAAACGTCCTGCACAATGTAGAAACACAGGACAAAAAAGCATTTGTGGTTTGGATATGTGATACTGAAAAATTCACACTATTTATCTACTACAGCTGTGATATTTCCTTCCCTCGTGTAACTGGAACAGGGGACCAGCAACTCCGACGACCGGAGGTAGAGGGTTATTTGCTCGAAGAAGTATGTGCTGCCCAACTGCAGCCATGACATGTGCATCAAGTGCTACAGTCAATGGTCAGTAGGAATACAACGCATGATCCCAATTATTATTTTTCCTACCATGTTCATTCAACTAGAGCAAATATGTTTGGTGTTTGGTTTAATGCGAGCTTTGGAGATATCACTCAACACTTCATTCTGGTGTTATTAAGTGCTTCAGCAGACACAAATGTAGCATATTTTTACTGATAGCAATGCACTATGAGTAATTAAGCTGGTGTGACCATCATTTATTGAAAATATGCTGCAACCTATGCATCTGCTTACTAGTATTGTCCTTGGCAACTTCAAACCAACTTTTATTTTAGTTGATTCCACCTTCTATGGTTTTAGAAATTCATTGTTTTTGTATGCTTAATTGAGCAGAGCTCGTTCATAGTGATCTTCTACCAATGACACAAATGTAGGAATGAGATACACATGTAATGTAAGAAACAGAGAAAGGAAGCTGAAAGTTGAAAGCATTATATGTTTTTGTGACTATACACATTAGTATTGCCTTAAAAATTGAATAAGGAATATTTTTATTTGGTATGTACCACAAAATGTGTTCATCCAGTAGGTGATGGTTTGGTCATTCTTCTCCAAGGTGTGGATCTATTTGGACTTTTGCAACTATGCTTGTGCCTGGTTTTACTGATTACGAGACATCTCCAGATGATTGGTTATCTGGCCATATTGTCCAACTGTATAAGCTTTGTGAGTTCTTGAGATCTTCCTCGTTTTAGCTAATTCAGTGTTCTGTGTAACAGTGATTTTGCAGAGATATTGGATGTTAACTTATTCATATCCTCATCCTAAAGATCATATGACAAGTACTTGATATAATTTTTCTTTCAAAAATTAAAACACCTAGGTGATTATCCTGGCTATCATATCTGTACAAGGAAGATTATCATAATAACTAAGCAAATTTTTCTTCATGTTATTATGCAGTTTAGGTAGTGAGCTTTCTTTTTGCAGATTTATACAATGCCTAATTTGATTCAACAAGGATAATGATACTGCAAGGCTTGAAAATTTTAGACTATGATCACTTTTTATGCCAAGCTGGAAATTTGACGTGCCTTAAAGCACCTATAGCTGGACTAGCAAATCCTTGTGACTCAAACGCCCTACGGATGTGTCTGCGAGCACTGTCCAGCCACTCCTCAAAAATCGCCGCCCACATCCGTGTATCTCATATCCAGTCCACATCTGTGTATCTCATATCCACTGACCTGTCATATCTCATGTCTTATATATGCAACCAGTAAATTATTTGGGATGCCTGGCTGTATGGGTGGCACCAACCGTCCCTGTTATTGCCTCCAGGGTTGGTCTGCCCCTCTTCCATATGTCGATGCCGGTCAGTGTGCTCCTGGTTTCTACAGAAGTAGAGGCGACCAGGAGGGCACGTATGGGTGTGTACATGGAAAGGACCACTATGATCATGCTCGATTTGCTCCGAGCAGGAGGACTATGCATCAATTCCATCGCCATCTGTGAGATCTCCCTCTTCAAGGATGCGCAACATCCAAACATATGGTCAGTACCACCACCCTCTTGTCTTCCTCTCCCTCCAGGCATGGTGCTCGCCGTTAGTGTTAGGGTTTAGGGTGCCTTTTGGTCCCTCTTGTATGGGTGGATAGGCTTGATGTGTTTTGTTCTTTCTTTCTTTGTTGCCACGTAGGTTGCAGGACGAGGTGCACACCTGCACCATGAGAAGTGCATATGCCGACTCATCCCAGAGACCCGAACTTCAAGAACTTTCTTGTCAGGTGCCTCATGTGGAGAGGCTTTGAGAAGTTAGGTTTTCCTCAAGGAGGATCTTCTAACCAGAATAAACATTCTAGCCCAAAGCTCCAACTCATATGGGGACCAACAATGTACCATTTTGATGATCTCCATTCCCTGTGAGCAACTTGACAGAGGTATACACACTGTTTAGAAAGTTAGGAGCTCCATTCATTTTGATTGGTCGGTAAATTGTAATGTTGGTGGCTATTGTTCATGAAGTGTTTCCGCCACGCAGTCGAGTCCAATTCCTCTGTTTGGAGCTGAAGCAAGTTGTCTCCTTCGGTCAGGTCGCCCCCTATTTTTCATGGTGGATGAGATTGGAGGGTGGGGGACAATACCTACTCTGGAGTCACTAGGTCTAAGTGTGGCAAAGTTAGGTCCAGGTAATTGTATTTTACTAATAATCAATATTCCATTTTACGTTAGTAGATATGTTACGTTGGTAGATATTTTTTTTGCAATTATATGTTATAGTTGGTATTGTTTGCGTATGTGCGTAGTTAGAGAAGGAAATATATTTCATGGAGGAGAGAGTGCAGCTTTGGGAAGAGGTCTTAAATACTTCTGAAAGAATGATCAGTTCAAGGTCTACAAAAACATTAGAAATGGCATGCTTGGTCCAGACTACACCAGTTCGTTGGGATTACTTGTATCATTTTGCAATTTTGCCTTTCATGTATATTATTGAAATAATGCACACATGTTTTTTTTTCTGAAAAAGAGTCATGTCGAGCATAATCCTCATGTAAATATTGAGGTTCGAACCAATTCCCCCCTTTCCTCTCTCGCGACCGCGCCGCCTCCCCGCGGGCGGCCGGCCGCGCTTCCGTCCCCCTTCTCCAGAGGCCTTCCCCCGCCACCTTCCCCCCCGCCGCCGCCGGCGTGCGGTGCCGGGCTTGCCCCGGGCGGCGCCGGTGGTGGCGGCCCCTGCTTTTCCCCTCCCGGAGGCGACCTGCGCGGGGCGGCGCGTTTCCTGGTGGTGTGCTCAGGCGGCGGCGGTTCGGCGCGGCGGCGGGGCAACCTGGCGCAGGCGTGGGAGGCTGGCTGCACGGTGGCGCTGCCGTTGGCGGCGGAGCTCGTAGTGGTGGGGGGTGGCGGCGCCTGCTCGGCCCAGATCTGGGCCCCTTCGGGCCCATCTGGGCCGCGGCGGGCCGGCGGCTTCTCATCGACGGCGGAGCCCCCTGGAGGTGCAGTTCGGGCGTAGGAAGGCTGGGTGGGGGCGGCACCGTCGCCGGCTTGCTGCAGCGGGGCGGCAGCGGCTTTGCGGGCCCGAGATGGGCCTGGCCGGGCCTGGGGTGGCCTGGTGTGCCACTGCGGCCACGTCCGGTCGGCACCCGCGACGGTGCTGGAGGCACAGGCCTCCCGCACAATGGTGGTGGAGGTGGTTCCCTCCGGCGCGGCTCCGGTGCTCCCCCTCCCGATTTCTGGCGCTCCTCTCTCCATCCTCTAGGCCTCGTGATGGCGGTCTCAATGAGGCGGCATGGATGACTTCAAGACCGTGGTGGCGTATGCTGGTTGGCGGTTGGCTGGCTGGTTGGCTCCGGATCGGACGGATAGTGGTGGTTGGGATGCGGGAGAAATCCCTGCCGGTTCTTCCGGCGCCGACGCGGTGTCGCCTGCGGGCGTCGCCTTTCCTTCCTGAGGGGCGTAGCTGTTACCCATCCTCCACTCCTCTCCGCGTGCCGGGGGAAACCGTAGGACATGTCCGGGCAGCAGCGTCGTCGACGTCGCACCCCTTCTTGGAGGTGCTGCTTGGTTACGCGGCGATTCGGAGCCTTGGTGTGTGGTGGGACGAATCCGGAGGGCGCAGCGGAGGCGGATCATCTTAGCTTTGCCGAGTTGCCGTTGTTGGCATTTTGTTCTTCTTTTTTCTCTTTTGGGCTTGATGTGCTGTGCGCCCCAGCAGTTACCGTGTGATTGGTGGAAGTTGCTTTATTTATAAAGCGGGGGGAAACCCTTTTTCGGTAATATTGAGGTTCATATTTCTAAATTTATTTTCTCAATACAAACTTAGAGCCTGGCATACAAACAAAAAGCATGTTTATATCAAGATGTAGTGCATTCCCAGCCTGAAGTGATGTTTTTCTGTTTGATTGATTTTATTTCTAGTCAAATTACAAATGGACTAGATCTCTCTCAAAGCTGCAATCACGAGTTCTTGCCAATGGTTAGATTGACTTTTATTTCTTTTTGTAGGCTATGAGGTCTGGTTGAGCTTGCAAATTGGAATTGTTGAAAACCTTAGCCTTCCTGATCTAGCTAACAAAGATGTATGTTTCAGACAATTAACATTCAAGTGTTAGCATACTTATACCCCAGGTGCAACACACGGGCTGATTAGTTCAAATTTATTTGTTTTAAGCGTTTTGGTAGGGATGGTGTATGTGGCACTTAAAAATGCTCTAAAAAATAATATCTTGTCTTCACGTCTTGCTTGTGCACTGCATAATTATATTGTCCACAAATAACATACAACAGTAATACGTTTCTATCTACCAATGCATACTTGCACTGCAAGTCTATAAAAATTAGGTGTTGAGATACGGATGGTACTTATTCAACATGCTTCAGTTATGCTTCTTTGAAAATCCAGTTGTAGATTGCAGTGAAGCCCCATTTAGATCTTGGCTCTAATATTATTATTGTCTTATGACTCATGACAGATTGATATGCGATCCCATGACATAGCATATGTGGTACCGTGGTAGTCACATTTGACAGTACTTCTGATTATTTGCTAGATTACAAGATAAAACCAAGTGCTTATGCAACTTGGTTGCAGTTTTGATAGGAACATGAATACTTGTGCCATGCCATGGAGCATGTTTGATTAAAAGGAGTAAGTCAACATACAGCTTGTTTCTTATGTTTTATTTATAGAAAATGATTGTTCCTTGTGAGTCATCTTCTTCTACAAATGCGCAGCATAGTTGCTCCAATATATTGAGCAGGGAAGAAGTTTGTTACAAGCATTTTATAGAGTTGACGCAAGAGACATCCGACGGGATACATGGGTAGGGACTTCGTGAAAGGCCGACTCCATTTAATCCTTTCGAGTTGCTTACTGAACACCAAGCCCTATTTGATATGCTTAATGATTGTCATATAGGTGAAGGAGTCAACGAAGAAGCTCCCGTTCAGCATGGTATGTTAAGGGAAGAATATCCGAAGCAAACCTCTGCTACTTCTCTGTTCCCTTTCATTTGTCATGGGCAGGCAAATTGGTTAAAATAGTTATCGGCAGGGAATACCTTAGGAAGGTAGGAAGACCTTAGGAAGAGCGGGTGGGAGGAAGGGAGGCTTGTGCTATAGATGTAGGCGAACAATGGTCCTTGGAAATTATTAGTACTCTACAAAATGTCTGTCCCCTGTGACGCCTACAATGAGCGAGAGAGGGTGGAAGGAAGGGAGAGCGGAGGAAGGAAGATGGGGATATATGTAGAGAGAGGGAGATCAAAAGAAGGGAGATGGGCATATATGTAGAGAGAGGAAGATCAGAGAGGGAGGGGAGATTTACAGGACAATTGTTGTTGAGCCACTCAAATGTGTATGTCTCTGTTGCAACGCACAGGCAATTAACTATAGAAAAAATCAAGGCTATTTGTTTAAAGTGACATTTATTCAGCGTGTTCCAACCTTTACATGCCTTAATTATAGAATAATCTAATATTATGATTTCTCCAGTAAGCAGTATACTAGGAATTTGAATTTGTGCTCTAGGAAAATTTGAACAGACATCGTCCAAGCCGATAATTTCCTGCTACATCAGGTTGAACAATTTTGTTTATGTTGTGAGTGTGGTAAATATTCTTTACCACTGGCCACATATCTCACTTGTGTTGGTCCCCTAGAATATGTTAATGTTTAGTTTCCAATTTTTCATCTATCAAATATCAATGGACTTTACATGGTTTCTTGCAAAATAAAAATTAAAATAGACTCACATGGCTCGAGTTTGTTTGCTCAGGAGGTTTCTCTCATAGATTATAATAGTCTGTGGCTTAAAAGTATTGTCGGTGCTACAAACGTAAAACTGATGAAAGAAGAACATATTTGTACCTTATTGCTGGCTGACTATACACACAAGAACCTCGAAACTCTCATTAATGCGTTATATATTTAGTTGCAATAGTATTTGATTTTTCATGAAGCAATATGCTTACTTTTTCTTCATTCAGTTTCATGTGGCAATGACGCGTGGAGGACGACGGTCACGAGCGCATTGTCGCAAGCTCACCGGAGGGAGGCACACATCTCATCCAATGGAAAAGCACGCTCCAAAAAATCCCTAACCCTCCATGGAGCCATTGCTAGGGGGCGACGAGATCAACGCCACCCACCACGACCACCGAGTTGTACAAGGTATGTCCTGGTGCTTCCCCAGAATCTTTCCCGCCTCTTGAGAGACCACATGACGTTCTGGTGGCAGTTTTTGGCCAAGGCTGGAAGCCAAGAACACTTCTTAATTTTGATCATGGACTTGACATTGTGGTCGGCGATGCATGGTGCAGTGCGGAGATTTCTTGCCTGGCGTATAACAATGCGTGTTCATTGGGGTAGCCTCTTCTCACGCACAAGTCTCAGAGAGGCAGACAGCGACAACTATTCAGAATAACCACAACAAAATTGTGACACAGGTGGTTAGTGGGAGAAGGAACCTGAGACCGCAGCCGATTCTGCTGCAAGGGTGGTGTGTAGAAGATAGTTAGCAAGCATATAAGTCACTCTGGAAAAAGTGTGTAGTTATTGTTGTACTAGAGATCCATTCCGATATTTTCACTGATATGCATGGTTGAATAGTACTATGTGTCATATGTGAGAGTAATGTAATACAAAATGAAACATGGGGGACAGGGCTTCGTGACTGAGCTGGCGAAGATGTCAGTGGTGGAAGCGGACATGTTATAGAAGATGTTGAGGGTGGCACCGGAGGTAATGGCCAAATGGGGTTCCTCGGCACCGAAGAGAAGGATGCTGCAGCGACACCGACACGTACTGGGTTCCATTTCCAACCAGAGAGAACTTATGAACGGTATGTGCGCGATCCATTCATTCTTCCGTTTGATCCTTCCTTATTCCTCTCAACTCAGATTAATTTTATTTTGTAATTATGCATGATTTTGATGGATCAATAAATTTAGTGGCATTAATTGCAATGAGAAATATCGTATATCCATAAACTTCACTTTGTTGTTTTTCAGCTGAACATGATAGTTTGTGTCTTTTTGTTATGGACTTCAATATGGTCGATGGTAGCTTGCTAAATAAAGCAAGACCCAACACATAATTTCATGCCGAGAGTTTGACCTGTTTAATTTTGTACGGAAAATATTTGCTGCTAATAATGAGAAAGTTCTGATTTGTAAATGCAATATTCTTCCATGTATACGGAATTATAGATTGAACAAAATATAAGCCAAAGTTGAATCTCAAGCCTTAATTAATACTAAAAATAATATAGGTTTGGTATATGTGTAGAACAGGATATTTTTCCTTGAGAATCTACTAGATGAGGTGGTCGTTGTCGACATCCTTGTGAAAGTTCGCATGATCTTAGCACGAACCAACTCACAATGTTATCTCGAGCAATGCTTTATTCACTTAAGTATCTTTTTTTAGGAAAACACTAGGTTAAAAGCCTACTTAAAAAAATTTATGCAAAGTTATTATATTTGCCATTTATGATCACGAATGATCTTACTGAATGACGTTCTCATGGCCTTCAAAGAAGAGATATACTAGAAGTTGAGTGCAGTTGGAGGGGCCTTAGTCCTTCTGAGCCAAGAAAAGTAGATGGGGCCTGTCCAAGCTTTAAATAGTAGATGGGGGAATGTTAAAATATTTTGTGATGCCATGGTTCTAAATGGTTAGGTATGTGTCGGAACCTGTATTCTTTCATGGGATGATTGGTCTTAAGCATAAAAAGCCATCCATGTGCCACCTATCATTTGTAATGCACAATACCGAGTTCTATGTTTTTGTACCACTTTCTTTATTTTCTGCATTAGATCTGACAGTATATGTTAATGAATTACGTTTTTATTGAAATAGATTACAAGTGAAGAGGATTCCAATTGTTTTTTGTATGTTATTGGCTATCTTTTCTATACATGCGAAATTTGATATGCAATCAGTAACAACCAACCTACAACGAATAGGAAGACATACTAATGCTATGAATAACCCAATATCAACAAAAGAATATTCTTAATTTTTTAAGGCCCGTGGCAACGCACAGGCACTTTACTAGTCTATTTTAAAAGCACACACGCACAACAATGTTTACCTAAGGCCCAACTGGCTAGCCCAGTCCTCACGAGCGAGACACTACCTCACCTCCTCACGACGAGCGACACAGAGGCACGAACCGCAGCCTCACTCTCGTTCCTCCCCCTTCTCTGCCAAGGACCAACCCTAGCCGTCCATAAAGCCAAGGCCCCGTGACGACCACCTCCCCAAGGAGCGCTCCGATCCGCGGCCATGAGCGGTGAGATCCGCGGTCCGTGTTGATCCGCTGCCGTGACCGGTGACGACCGCCCAGCAACCCAACCTCCCATACATCGATCCACAGCCTGCGAATCGCCATCCGCCAGCGGTGCTTCAGATCCCGTCCCCTTCCACGCTGCTGCACTGGCGTCAATCCGTCGCCACAGTCTCTTCCAAGCTGGCCGCCGCCTACTCTCCTTTTCCGGTGCTTCACCTCATAACTAAAGCTTGAAGATGAGCAAGTGACTCTTATGTATGTGCATGAGTGCATCAGATCGGCCAATAATGCCTAAGTGCAGAGCCTTGTGTCATGTCCAGATTATTGAATGTGTATGCGTACCTATGTTAACGCATACTTATGTATGTGCAAAGCTATATTGTTCAGAATTTGTGATGTTAGCCCGTTACATACTTTTGTTGTCTAACACTTGTCTAATTTTTCTTACACACACACGCACCTCTGTACATACATTTGTTGTCTCAAATTTGCATAAATAAATATGTACAGATACTGGAAGTAATGTATATGAATCTGAGTTGTGTCACTAAATTTGGTTTGTTTGGTCGGGACCGAACATTGGTATGTAAAGACTGAAGACCGAATAGTGGAAAACTGAAAAGACTGAAATTATTCCGGTCTTCAATTATGGAGGACCAAATTCTTGAAAGAACGAAAAGACCGAACCGAACAAACCAAAAAGACCGAACGCCCAGGTTGACCGATAATGTTGAAGACGAAAGAGGGGATACCTTCCGGGGCATCCCCAAGCTTAGTTGCTTGGATATTATCTTGGGGTGCCTTGGGCATCCCCAAGCTTAGGGTCTTCTCGCTCCTTATTCTCCTCATATCGACATCTCACCCAAAACTTGAAACTTCAGTCACACAAAACTTAACGGAACTTCGTGAGATATGTTAGTATGATAAAGAGCAAACCATTTCACTTTGGTACTGCCAAAGACAAGATTCATAATTGTTTTCACACAACTCCCACTATAGCCTATCATTTCCACAATTTATATTGAGCAATATAAGCCATAGAAACTAGAAAACAAGCAAACTAAGCATGGAAAACAGAATCTATCAAAAACAGAACAGTCTGTAGTAATCTGTACTCCAACCATACTTCTGCTACTCCAAAAATTCTGAAAATTAGGACAACACGGAGAATTTGTATATCTACCACATGTAAATACTTCAGATCAAATGCACGTTCCAATGAATTTTCAAATTTCCTGGACTGAGCGCAAAAGTTTCTGTTTTTGCACAGAATCAAGTCAACTATCATCCACACTATCCCAAAGGCTTTACTTGGTACTTTATTGAAACAAAAGCAATAAAACATGATTACTACAGTAGCATAATCATGTGGATACACAAAAACAGTAGGTAAAAGTGTTGGGTTGTCTCCCAACAAGTGCTTTTCTTTAATGCCTTTTGAGCTAGGCATGATGAGTTCAATGATGCTCACATGGGAAATAAGAATTGAAACACAAAGAGAGCATCATGAAGCATATGACTAGCACATTTAAGTCTAACCCACTTCCTATGCATAGGGATTTTTTGAGCAAACAACTTATGGAAACAAGAATCAACTTGCATAGGAAGGCAAAACAAGTGCAACTTCAAAACTTTCAACATAAAGAGAGGAAACTTGATATTAGTGAGAAGCCTACAAGCATATGTTCCTCCCTCATAATAATTTTCAGTAGCATCATGAATGAATTCAATAATATAACTATCACATAAAGGATTCTTTTCATGATCCACACAAGCATAGAAATTTTCTTACTCTCCACATAAGAAAATTTATTCTCATCAAATTGTAGTGGGAGCAAACTCAACAAAATAACTATCATGAGATTGAAAATTAAAATCATGATGACAAGTTTCATGATTATCATTATTCTTTATAGCAAACATGTCATCGTCATAATCATCATAGATAGCGACTTTGTTCTAATAATCAATTGAAACCTCTTCCAAAATAGTGGATTCATCACTAAATAAAGTCATGACCTCTCCAAATCCACTTTTTTCAATATTGTAACAAGATTCAACACCCTCCAAAATAGTGGGATCACTACCTAGAGTTGACACTCTTACAAACCCACTTTCATCAATATAATCATCATAAATAGGAGGCATGCAATCATTATAACAAATTTGCACATCAAAACTTGGGGGACTAAAAATATCATCTTCATCAAACATAACATCCCCAAGCTTATGGCTTTGCATATCGTTAGCATCATGGATATTCGAAGAGTTCATACCAACAATATTGCAATCATGCTCATCATTCAAAGATTTTTTGTCAAACATTTTATAGAACTCTTCCTCTATCAATTGAGCACAATTTTCCTTTCCATTATTTTTGAGAAAGACATGATAAAGACGAATAATATGATGCCACCTCAATTCCATTTTTTTGTAGTTTTCTTTTATAAACCAAACTAGTGGTAAACAAGAAACTAAAAGATTTGATTGCAAGATCTAAAGATATACCTTCAAGCACTCACCTCCCCGGCAACAGCGCCAGAAAAGAGCTTGATATCTACTACGCAACTTTATTCTTGTAGACTCGTGTTGGGCCTCCAAGCGTAGAGTTTTGTAGGACAGTAGCAATTTTCCCTCAAGTAGATGACCTAAGGTTTATCAGTCCATGGGAGGTGTAGGATGAAGATAGTCTCTCTCAAGCAACCCTGCAATCAAATACTAGTTCGGCGAAGAAATGGTGATAAAAGTGTAGTATGGATAGTAGATATGAGTTTTTGTAGTGCGAACAATAAAAAACAGCAAGGTAGTAAATAGTAAAACAAAGCACAAATGGTATTTCAATGATGGAAAATGAGGCCTAGGGTGCATACTTTCACTAGTGCAATCTCTCAACAATGCTAACATAGTTGGATCGTATGATTATCCCTCAAAGTGCAATAAAGACTCACTCCCGAGTTCCTATTAGCGGAGAACAAAAGATAGAAATTGTTTGTAGGGTAAGAAACCACCTCAAACCTATTCTTTCTGATCAATCTATCATAGAGTTCGTACTAAAATAACACAAAGCTATTCTTTCCGATCAATCTAACCAAGAGTTTGTACTAAAATAACACATATGACACACATCAACCAACTCTAATGTCACCTAGATACTCCAATGTCACCACAAGTATCTGTGAGTTAATTCTACGATATGCATCAAACAACTTCATGATCATAATATTCAATCCACACAAAGAACTACAAGGAGACCCCAAAGTTTCTACCGGAGAAAAGATAATAAAAACATTCATCAACCCCTATGCATAGATTCCTCCAATGTCACCTCGGGAATCCGCAAGTTGAATGCCATAACATACATCAAGTGAATCAATATGATACACCATTGTCACCTCAAGTATTCATACCGCGAGACATACATCATGTGTTCTCATATCTGAACATCCAATCTGACAAGACAAAACTTCAAAGGGTAAAGATTCATTTCATCACAACAAGAGTAGAGAGGGGAGAAACATCATATGATCCATCTATGTTAACAAATTCCATGATACATCAAGATCGTGACATCTCAAGATCATGAGAGAGAGAGAGAGAGATTAAACACATAGCTACTGGTGCAAACCCTTAGCCCCGAGGGTGGACTGCTCCCTCCTCATCATGGTGGCTGCTGGGATGATGAAGATGGCCACCGGTGATGATCTCCCCCTCCGGCAGGGTGCCGGAACGGGCTCCCGATTGGTTTTCGGTGGCTACAGAGGCTTGCGGTGGTGGAACTTCTGATCTAGGTTCTCCGCGAGGGTTTTTGGAACATTTGACGATTTATAGGGTGAAGAGGGGTGCGGGAGGCCACCGAGGTGGGCACAATCCACCGGGGCACGCCTGGGGGCCCAGGCGTGCCCTGGTGGGTTGTGCCCCCCTCGGGGCACCCCCAGGTGCTTCTCTGGCCCATTGGATGTCTTCTGGTGCATAAAAATCCACAAAAAGTTTCGTGGTGTTTGGACTCCGTTTGATATTGATTTCCTGCGATGTAAAAAACAAGCAAAAAATGGCAACTGGCACTGGGCACTGGGTCAATAGGTTAGTCCCAAAAAATGATATAAAGTTTCTATAAATGATTGTAATACATCTGAGAATGATAATATAACAACATGAATACTTCATAAATTATAGATATGTTGGAGACGTATCATGCATCAAGGAAACCTGCGACGCTCCAGACGATCTGTATTCCAACATTTGTCTCTCATTGCTAACCAAATGAATAACTTCTCCTTTAAATGTGCCTTGTTCTTCCATAACATCTTGGCATAATCCCCTCCTCAGATCCAAGAAAGACGATAGAATAAGCAAAGCTAGTAGAGTACTGCCCATTCATCGAGAACCTCCACAGGAAGCAATCCTCATCCATAGAGTCGGAGCATCATGAATTACTCTCCATGGTTCAAGAAATTCCGCTAAAGCCCGCGTCGAGGGTGTTCCTCGAATATCCTTAATACATCCGTCATTATCAAGCCCTTCTGCCACAGTCTGTCGCCTTACCCCTCGAGCCTTAATGAAGGTAAGCAAATTTGATGCAATGTCATTAGAGCTTCTGCAATCTAACCATTAATCATGCCAGAAATTGATGCCACCCCTTTGCCAAGAGAACAATGGTCAACGTGTGGCCGCTAAGAATAAGGATCTCACATGTGCATTAATCTGGACCGATGTACAAGACCATACACACACCAGCCCTACTCTTTCCAACTAGAACCAACGAATCTACAACACATCGTTCAGGTATTTAAGATTTTGAATTCCAAGGTGTCCCAATTGATACGGTCTTCAAACTTGCTCTGAGGCACATCACTGACCACCATTTGCATTGTCTGATCCCGTCCAAAAGAAACCTCGATGGATTTTGTTGATGCACTTGAACACACACTGCCACAGATCCAAGGAAAGCATATGATATACCACTACTACAATGGTTGCCAGCAACGAGTTGATAACACATGGAGGGTCCCGAAGGACTTGATTGGACATCATTTTAGCACAAGTTATTAGATCACACATGTCATATTAGAGCAAGCAACAAGACCCAAGAGAAAACAAAAATTACAAACCAATCCATGCATTGTAAAGAAAAGGACGAAAGAACATGAAATAGAAACGCAATTCGGTACTGAACAACATCTCCACCATGAACCATGCCCATCGCCTTCGGGGACGAAACCACTTGGGGCGGTGGTCTTGCTACCACTCCATCGCCAGTTGCTTGCCGGAAGGAGTCACATATGCCTCACATAAATCCGAGCCTCCACGCTCACTCTGCCAATGCCTCCTTCTCCGCCCTCTCCAGTCGACCCTTCGTGCGCTTCAACATCTTAAGATGGATGACTTGCACAATCATCCTTGCATCGTCAACCAAATTCTCCATCTTCAAGGTCAACATCTTCGCCTTCTTCGAAGCGACTCTCAACCTTCTTCTCTTCGAGCACGGTCTTCTTCTCTTCAAGCTTGAGCTTCTTCTCGGTTGCCGCCATCAACATGTTAGACCTCTTGGCCTTACATGCCTCCCTGATCTCGGAGCGCTTGACACACGCCTCCTTATTCTTCACCAAGATGTCCTTGAACCTCTTTGTCATCTTGTCCACCACCCCTCTCGCCTCGCCTTCTCCTCCTCCCACTTCTTTCCCTGGAAACCTCTTCTGACCTTCTTGGGCGAATCTTTTGTTAGGTTGGTTGGATCAGCCATTTCTTCCTCGGTGCCCATGCCGGTGGTCTTGACGGAGTTGGCACTAAATACATTCCACTTGGGTTGCCAATTCAACTTCATCCAACAATGCATGACGATGAAGTTCTTCTTCTCCAACTTCGAGAACAAACTGAACACACGAGAAGACTACAAAGTAAAACATTGTCAAGAAGTTGCATATCTGATCCGGTCAAATGACCAACACATAGAGCATGTCTAGCCAACAAGTTGCATATCCAACCAAATGATCAACACATAGAACAACTTACTTGCTAAAAAATTTGTGCACCACTTGGCCATCGTATGATGAGTGGCTTCAAGTGTCCGCAATATTTGGACAACAACCTCTTGGATGACGTACCATTGATGGTTGAGAGACTTCACTCCATGGTTGCAGATGATTTCGTCGACATAGGGCTCGAAATGTTTGTGCTCATTGAACCAAGTGTGAATGTTGGCTCAAAATGTTGAGCCTGTTTGCTCCGTGATCGATGCTATTGGCCAACCATGCATCGCACAACAACTCTTCCTTCCTCATGTTGAAGCTTTCTCCTCTACCTTCTTCTTTAGATTGGCAACAAATTCATCCGAATCAAGGTCATCATCGCCGTCCTCCTCTTGCTCCTGCTAGACGGTGGCCCAAGTGCTCATCTCCGTGCCCGAGTAGTTGTATGTGTCGGACTGGGTGTACATGCCTGACTACGTGGAATCCGAGCCATCCATCCACCCGTCCTCGTAGTAGCCTCCGCCTTTATCGTGGATCATCTCAAACATATGTCTGTCTACGTCATCACATGACGGCTATCCCTCTTGAGGCATACCAGTGAACAACATGCAGGCACCGAGATATTCCACACCCAACATCTAGAACCAAACAAGTGGCGTGATGCAGACTCCGAGAAAATCAGCAGCGCCACGATGACGTCGACGCAATTAGGCAGGTTCCCTATGGAGGATGCCGGGGACTACCTACCGAGTTGTTTGGTGGTGTAGAAGTAGGGAGGCTTCAGGAATGTTGTTCCTGTAGATGAGGTGGTGCTGGCGGCAGGTGGTATGAGTTCATGCACACGTACCATGCACCATCTTGCACTCTGATGCAATTTTGCCAAAAAGGGAAGTTGCTTCATTCGACTTCATTTGATGGGATCTTGATTGGTTTCCATCCATTTCTGCACAACAGTAGGGAAAATATGAGTTTTTTTCTTTCTCAAAAATTAGCTTTAGAAAGACGCAAGAAATATTGAAACCCGTTGAAAACCACATCACAACCCTCTTATAAAAGTGGCAAAATATTGAGTCATCACCAAGCCCAATTTCCCTTCCCTCTGATCCATATTAATTGTCGCTGCTTACTTTGCTTCTCTTTTTCTTTTGAGAAACTTACAACTTATTCATCTTCAATCATGATAGGACAACAAACATAAAAAAATATAAAAATTATATCCAGATTCATAGACAACCTAGCGACGACTAGAAGCACTGAAGTGAGCTGAAGGCACGCCACTGTCATCGCCCTCCCTCACCGGAGCTAGAAAAATTTGTTGTAATAGACAGTCGGGAAGTCATCGTGCTAAGGCCTCATAGGACCAACACAACAGAATAACAACCACCGCCGATGAAGAAACACGTAGATAGGAAGGATCAAACCTGAAAACAAAAGAACGGACAAACAAAGATCGAGTCCGAGTAGATCCACCAAAGACAACCACCGGCTGAATCCCGCGAGATTCGCCAGAGACACACCTCCACACGCCCTCGATGATGCTAGATGCACCATTGAGACGGGCTAGGCGAGGAGAACATCATTCCATCTTCAGAAAGCAACCACCGTCTTCCTGAGCCAGACACAAATCTTAACAGAACTCAAAGAAACATTTAAAATGGAGCCCTCCCGCCGATCGATAAGGGCCGGAATCCAGCATGCCTCCATGGCCCCTAGGGCCATCGAAGATGAGGCGGACCAACGACAATGCTGGCAGGAGGCAGAGGAATCCTAGGCTTCTTTTTAGAGGCGGTGGCGGCTAGGTATCGAGGCTGCTTACATGTGGTAAGACTTTTTTTTTTTGAGGAACATGTTTTTTTACACAATTTTGAGAAACATGTGGTATGATATTGGATGGACTTCTTTTGGGGGGACATACATGATGGACATGAGCCCAACGAAGCCCAAAATAAGAAATGGCCGAGACCCATGCCCATGACTTCTCAGCGGTAATTTTTCTTGTACTCCCTCTCAGACAGTAGGGTGCGTTTGGTTGCAAGGGCGGTCATGAATGGGTTGGGATCGTTCAGAAAATAAACATGTTTGGTTATAAAGCACATGAATGGTTCGAGCCAAAAAAAGAGAATATGCCATGAAGATCCTGAACCGTTCCACCCAACCAAATCGGTCGAATCAAATGGCCACCCTTTGCATGCATGACTATGTGAGCATGACTGGTGGTCCCGTCCTAAATAATTAGCTCACCACTTATATTCAGCCAAACACATGAATTGAATGGTTCAATCCCAAAAAAATTGAACGGTCCCAACCCATTCATACGACACCTTCAACCAAACGCATCCTAAGTACTAGTTCGTCACGGAGATGATAGACTCACGCTAACCACCTTCTTGTACTTAACCATCCAGAACCAGCAAACACCGCACAGCTTTAACCCCCCACCACCATCAGCCTGAAAACCCTGCAGCTCTCTGCAACGCCACTGTTCCGCACGCAGACGGCGAAAAGATCACGCGCCTAGGGTTCGGCACCGCCCTCCATCGAAATCGGCGGCGGCGTCGGCGCCCCTCCCCGCAGCAATGCGACCGCCGCCCGCGGTGATGACGGCCTCCTCGTCGGAGAAGAAGGCGGCGAAGCGGAGCGGACCACCGAGGCCCCGAGGGAGGAAGTCGCAGCTCGCCCTCCTCGGTGAGTGCCGTTCGCGAGGAACAGTGAGCCCCCTTGTTTGCTCGCTCTCCACTTGATTTGTTTGCGCTCTTTCGGCTTTGGAGCTCCATATTTTAGTGGCGGGACCTTGTTTTGGTGCTGTGCCTGTAGTCTTTATTTAGAGTTGTTAGGATGTGGGGATGATTTGGATGTGGTGTGGTGCCTGGGGAATTAATTAGAGGGCCCTTAATTAGAAAAGGTGATCTTGGAAGCGAACCGAGAGAACGACATCCTAACTACTAGAGCTTCCTGTCGCGTGCTTTTTACTGCCGAGATGTAATGGTTGCCACTGTCAAAGTAATAAGATGACATTGTTCATGGACAATGTTCTCAGCAACTGTTCTGAATAAAAGGTGCTCCTTTTCCATGTGCAATGTATCACCATGATGTCCAAGAGATGTGCAAACGCCACGTGATCATAAATGTCGTCTAGCTTCTTCTCGCACAGTAGAACGGGTACGAGTGTCAACTCTAAATGTCTAGAAATTTGACAGTCAAAGCACGTGATGTGTTTGTGCTTGTGTATAACTGGATGTTACATGGTGCCGCAGAAGTTTACTGCTCGAGAATTTCATCTCCTTCGATAGAAGGCTTGACCTTCTGTGTGCTCATCAAGTGCCCCTGAATTTATGTTTTGATGATCAACAGGGGGGGTGCTCACCTGGAAATGCATTTGCTCCACATATACTGCTTATCAATCGGGGAGAGGTATGCAGCTTCAGGCACCTACCCATCTAAGTTGCAAATTACAAGAACAATACCAACTTTTATTTTGCTTTGTGTATGTTTGTTGTTTTACTATTCATTACGTTAGATTAATATGGCGCTTCAGCTGCTGAGAAATGTTCCCATTTTTTCCATCTTACCTGGTTTATTCTGTTTCTGTTTCTCTGGGTCTTGAACCTGTAAATAATTTACTGTATGATGTGAATAAATTACAAAATTACTTTGCGATAATTTACTATGTGATGTCACTGATGTGTGAAAAGAGTGCCATGTACTATTTTTAGTTTACTGCTCTTTGGAGTGTATTGTCTGCAAGATGATCAACGTTGATGTTTGTCCACTCTCCTTGTTCACTATTCCCTCCGGTCCAAAATAAGTGTGGTGTTTTAGTTCAAATTTTAACTAAAACCATGGCACTTATTTCAGATCGGAGGGAGTAGCAAATTTCCAAATTTAGACAAGTGTGAACTTCATTCTACCAAACTGCAGGATCTCAACATTAACGTAATACATATTTATTTGACTACCATAAGGCCCATAGCATTTCAAACAGAACTTCAGTGTACTTCTATCTGTATGTTCTCGTGCAGTGAAGTGCAGTCTGTACGGGATCTTCCGTTCATCGTGTTTTATGCACTGGGTAGGTCCTTGATCCGTATATGATGGACTAAAGAATTTTGCTCTTGTCAGGCTTCTGCACAGATCTTTGATGTGGCTGTGTTTGGTCTCAATATGTGATAGAAAAATCACTTGCTTTCTACTTTTATCACTCAGTTCCTTTTTCTAAAGAAAATGAGCGTGGCCATACATTGAGTACACACTGTTCATATGTTGTAGATAATTTAATAGCAATACTGAAAGTACCTTTATGCACAGGATATTACCTCCAAGATTATGCTGTTATCAGAGCTGCACTCCAAATCCATCTGCATTCTATCAGCCAATGGCCCATTATCAGCTATAACTCTCCGTCTATCTTCACATTCAGGTGGCCTTGACAATGCAGTTTACCAGGTTCGCCTCAGTGTTCTCAGTGTCCAACATTGGCTAGCGGCTACTACTATTACCCCATTTTCAGCAATTAATGAATTGCTTGTCTTATATCAGTTCAATGTGTGCTAATAGACCAGTACAAATTCCTAATCCGCTTATGTAGCGTGGAAAAAAAATGGTTCCCCTCCTTCAGTCCATTTTATATCCTAAAACAAAGCATTTCCATCTCTTGGTCTTACTTTGAACTGATTTTGCAGGGTCAGTTTGAGATAATTTCACTAAAAGGCTCTTATCTGCTGTCTGATGAGGGTGGCTCAGGAAACAGCAGTGGGGGTTTAAGCATTATGGTTTCTACTCCTTGCGGCAGCTTGTTTGGAGGTAGCGTTGGAGGGCCGCTGATCGCTGCTGACCCTGTGCAGGTACATATAATTTTGCCACTTACCAAGTGGAACTGCAGGCACATGCCACAGTAAAAAATACTAATGCGTAAATTCTCCAAACAGTTGTGGTGACACTGTCGATGACATCTTCCTGATGTTCTTTTCCGCCTTTGTTCTCTCTTGTGTAGAAGCTCACACAGTGTTTTGCTACCTCAGGTAATTGCTGGAAGCTTCAATTACACGGTGACAGAGGAAAAGAAGGAGCCAAAGACCAGTGACAGCCAACTTAATGAGCTGAAAGTACCTTGGGAGCTGGATGCAATGCCTTATGAACCATTTTCACCTTTGCCTCTGTTTGGGTGGTCCAGGATTGAAGATGTCAAACTTGATCGCCACGACTTCGACCTGACCAATGGTTAGCTCTTGGCTTCACTATGCTGCGACATATGCATGAAGATAATACATGATGGAGATATAACATAACAGTTGTAAGGGCAAGCTATTAAAAACTTTGATTTCCAAAGATATTTTGTGGGCGGAAGTGTACTTCCAAACTCAAATTCGCGGAGGAAAAGTAGTTCTAAATTCTAACCAAGACTTCTAGAGACATGTAAAATTGATATGTCGTTTGCTAAGTCGGGAACAACGGTGTAATTCCGCAGACTTATATCAGCGGGAGCTATAAACTAGTAATAGCAAGTCATTTTATGTCGAAGGATTATGAAATGCACATTCAGATGACAGAAGCGCCTTCTGAACATTTGCGATACGTGGGATTTACCTATGCTATCCATGATCTTGGCACAAAATTAGGCTAAGTTTCTGTGCTACGCATTACCACCTATTGGTAGTTGCCGCTATTAAATGCAGAGATGAATCATGCTATCAAGCTGATGCAGCAATGTGAGAAATTATGTTATTCAGAAACTTGACCAGACAACAACACGATCCAATGAAAGGCACACCGAACAGCTACAATATTTGAATGCATTCATTAACACAACATATACAACAAGTACAGAGTAGGATGCTGAAAATATAGCAGATGCATCCTCTGAAATGCTGGGTACAGATTTTATTTCAATACGACATTATTCTTGTTTCTAGAATACAGAGTGCCGATTTCTCTCGAGGCTCCAGCCAGCGGCGGGTCTAAGAGCTCCCAAGCAGCTTCTTGATATCCTTCTGCAGATTATACAAAGCAAGTGTTATGTTGACCGCCTAGCGCTTCAAGAGTCAACATGTGCAAGGGGATGTGAATCACAGTGCTGTTAGTTACCTCAATGCTTAGTGGGGAAGTGGTCGGGGCATAGCGGTCAACAACGTGACCCTCCTTGTCAACCAAGAACTTGGAGAAGTTCCACTTGATGCTGTCGCCGAAAAGGCCACCTTTGCTAGACTTCAGGAACTTGTACAGGGGGGAAACATTGCTGCCGTTGACATCAACCTGACAGACAATACAAACTAGGGCTCAATACTGCAGCATAAACCTTCTCGGATGGATTATTCTTAAGATAAAATGGAGATTCATGGGCATCCCACTGAAACATTTGCAACATTATCACACTGAAACAGATAAATGCATTGCTTTCGCCTAGGAAGATCACAGCACAAATGTACCTTGTCGAAAATGGGGTACTCGGCCTTGAAGCGGGTGCAGGCAAACTGAACGATCTCATCATTGGTGCCAGGCTCCTGCCCACCAAACTGATTGCATGGGAAAGCCAAGATCTCAAAGCCTGTAAACCACAAATTGGCAATAGAACACAGAGGTTAGCATCCAATAACCAGAGTTTGTTGTGTAAATCGACTAACTAGTACATCATGAAGCAATATGTAGATTAAACCCAGTAATCCATATGACATAGATATAATAACAAGGTAAAGGGGAACAAAAAACATGGATGAAGAAAAAAACCTTGGTCCTTGTACTTCGGGTACAGCTGGCTCAGCTCGGTGTAGTTGGAGTTGGTCAAGCCACTGGAACAATTGGTCACAGACAATAATTAGCAGCGTAGCTGAAGAAGTAAGGTCTTCTATGGAATTCATTTAATAAAGAGTCGATGTTTAATGGCGTAGACGATCATTATTTTGGACAATCAAGCAGGACACGGCATATAATAACCTATTGATTTCGACTGTGCTTATTTTTCATTTGCTGCGGACCAGACAAAATAATTTGATTCAACGCACTGCTTGCAAGTTGGAGATATCTCATAGCCGAGCTGAAAGTGAAGTTGGAATGCCAGGTTTACAGGTCGTACGTACCACTGGGATGCGACGTTAACAATGAGAAGAACCTTCCCCTTGTAGACGCTGAGGTCGACGTCCTTGCCGCTTGCATCCTGCACGATAACTCGTTCAATACAGTCGTACTACTGCACAATTCACCTAAGCGGCTTCTAGAAATCAGGCGCAACGAAATACCGGTCAGCGAATTCAGACGGTTCAGCAGTCTAAATCCAACGGATCGGCAGCGGAATTCACACGAAGATCCACCCGAGCAAGCAAAGCGCAAACTAGGCACACCTCGAGCTAGCCCGGAGTCTGGAGCAGGCCGAGCAGGCGATCTAGCAGCGCGTGAACAAAATACAGAGACCGAAGGGGATGGGAGGGAGAGCGGGGATGACCTTGACGGTGAAGTCGTGGACGGAGGTGGCGGACGACGCGGCGGCCATGGCGAGGTTCCCCGTGCGAGTTGACGGAGGCGGCGTCGGTGGCTGCGGCGGGGATCGACCGGGCTCAGAACTCAGGAGTAAGCGGGTAGTTGGGAGTTTGGGGGGAGGAGGCGTTAGCGTGGAGACGACGAGATGGGAAGGTGGGCCGGGACGTCACCGGGAGATTTATAGGGCCAGGCCCACGGCCAGGGGGGAGGTTGGGGCTTGGAATCTTGTTATGGACAGAGGTGTGAACGCCCGCGGCAGTAAATAATGAATGCGCGTGGCCCGCGACGGAGGAAGCACGTAGCCGCCGGGACCCGTCCGTGCGAACGGAATCGAGGCGCTGGGGTCAACTTAGGGCGGCTGAGGCCTCGCCGTCCGATCGGATCGGGTGGTCTCGGCGGATCGCTCATCTCGTACGCGGAACTGGCGGTGGTGGGAAGGCAAATCCGCAAATGTCGCACAAGCGCTACTGGAGGCCGATTTTCGGCCCCGTTTGATAACAAAGCATTAAAAAAACTAAAGTATTGAAAACTACAATAATTTAGTCTATAGGTACATAATACCACGGTTTTGCCATAATAGAGTATTTTGAAGTATTTAGAATACATTGGACCTGTTTGGCAAGAGCCATTGGAAGCAGTTTCGAATTATGCGTTGAGCTAGCTAGACATCTGCAAACTGATGAACTGCTATGCACGGCACCGACGTACGATCATGCACTAACTGAATGGCCAAGCTAAACGTGCCATGCACAATCTCGCTCTTACGCTTACCAAAGTACTCCCTCCGTAAACTAATATAAGAGCGTTTAGATTATTAAAATAGTGATCTAAACATTTTTATATTAGTTTACCGATGGAGTAACAAATAGGAGGAGGCGGTCAATGGCAGAGCTGCACGTTGCCGGAGCCGCTTGGTTTTCTTTCACATCTGGGATAATCAGGAGCTGCGCATGGAGGCAGTGGACCATACGGCGAAGCTGCTCGTGAACCAAAACAGCTTGGCCTTCATCCGCGTTGCCGTCGGCGTGGAAAGAGACAAGTCTACCAGCTTGCTCCGCCCCATCGACCATGGCAGTTCGCAGTGCACTGTACTTGTACTGCCGTTCCTTGATCTGTTCATGGCTGCCCGATCAAGACGAGCTCCACAGACAATAGGGCGGCGGCTTGGGAGCGAGCGAAGATAACGATGAGCTCTCGTTCTTTTCGCGTGCTCGGTTTTTTTAAAATGGGTCCGAGGCTCTTTTTTTAAAACAGAGAAAATACCATAGTATTGGAAAAACTGTAGTATTAATAGCATAGTTTTTAGTGATTGTCAAACAGCTCAAAGTAATTAAAACCATGGTAATCCTAAAAATGTAGTATTTCCAGAATACTTCGAAAATACAGAGCTATCAAACAGGGCCTTCATGTTTTCACTCTTTTGCGAAAGTTTAGCAAGATCTGTCCTTTTTCTAGCGTCTGATTGCAGGGTATAACAATCCACCGCTAAGGGTCTTGATGATAGACGCGCACACCCTATCGTAAATTTTTTCTAAGTAACAAATACATTGTGTGTACTCACCTGCCGTCGGACACATCGGCGGTATGGGTACACAGGCTACCGTCAGCTTGTTTGGCGGTAGGGCAACATTGCCCTGACGTGCATAAGTTGCATACCTTCAGAGACTGGCGGTAGGCTATTATACTCTACCGTCTCGACTCTGGCTTAGCAAAAGGGTCTGATCCCGAAATACTTTCGGATGGGGCCAGATCCGGCTTAGAGCAACTCCAGCCACGCCCCCAACAGCCCCCAAGGCCATTTTTTTAGCGTCGGCGTCCAAAAAACGTCCCGGTCGCGCCCCAGGGTCTCATTTTTTGCCGGATTAGGCCAAAATAACAGTCGGCGAACTCGAGCCGAACCCAAGCCCCCGGGGGTTGCCTGGAGGCGCCGGCCGAAGCAAAAAGGCGCGTGGGTCTGCTCTGTCGGCTAGAGAAATTCCTTTTCCCACCGACCCCCCTGCTTTTCCCCCTCCGTTTCCCTCCACCCCCCCTTCTCCCGCCATTCTCCTCCCTCTCCCCTCCATCCGGCCGCCATGCCTCCGAAGAAGTACGCCGCCCCTCGCGCCGCTGCCGATGCCGATGCCACCCAGCCAAAGCAGAGGAAGCCGAGGGCGCCGCCGTCCAAGCCCCTAGGCATGTCAAACGTCGACTGGAAGGCGGAGGTTCAGCGCCAGGAGGCTGTCACCACCGACCAGTGGAACAAGCTCAACACCAAGAAGGCCCGGGACAGGGCGGCGGCGGCGGGCGTGGCAGAGCAGGTAGATCACGCGGCGGAACAAGCAGAGGCGTCTCGCGCAGGGACGATGAATCCGCCCGGCGGCCACGGCCCGCACGTTCCCTGGAGCCAGCAGAGCGTCCAGCTTCTAGTCATCGACACACCCCTAGGGGTGCGCGCCCTCGCCTGGCTACGCCGACGGCGACGCGCGTGGCGGGTTCAACCCCAACATCACCTTTCCACATGGCCACCCCGCCCAGCGCACGCCCTCACTCGCGTTCGCCGGCGTCCAGTACCCCCCATACACCTACTCGCGCCGGCTTACGCATCCTCCCCGACGCCACCTCTGCACCGTGGCGTGCTGCTCTTCTCACAAGCCTCACCGTCGCATCTCGGCAACCCCGACGGGACGGAGGCCGACATGGACGACATCATCAAGACCGGCTCAGTCGCCGCCACCTTCCCCGGGTTCAATGCCCAAGAAGATACAATCGACCTCAACGACGACATGGACGACAGGCTCGACTACGGCGAGGAGGAGCCATAGGAGGAGGAGGACGGCGAGGAGGAGGAGCCGGCGCCTGCTCCGACGAGGAAAGGGTAAAAGAAGAGGCGGGCGGCCAGAACCGGCGAGCCGAAGCGTGGAAGATCGTCTGCCTCGACCCGATCACCGGCACGAACCAGAACGCCGACACGTACGTACTGGGTGAAGGAAATATGCCCTAGAGGCAATGATAAAGTTATTATTTATTTCCTTATAATCATGATAAATGTTTATTATTCATGCTAGAATTGTATTTACCGGAAACATAATACATGTGTGAATACATAGACAAACAGAGTGTCACTAGTATGCCTCTACTTGACTAGCTCGTTAATCAAAGATGGTTATGTTTCCTAACCATGAACAATGAGTTGTTATTTGATTAACGAGGTCACATCATTAGTAGAATGATCTGATTGACATGACCCATTCCATTAGCTTAGCACCCGATCGTTTAGTATGTTGCTATTGCTTTCTTCATGACTTATACATGTTCCTATGACTATGAGATTATGCAACTCCCGTTTACCGGAGGAACACTTTGGGTACTACCAAACGTCACAACGTAACTGGGTGATTATAAAGGAGTACTACAGGTGTCTCCAATGGTCAATGTTGGGTTGGCGTATTTCGAGATTAGGATTTGTCACTCCGATTGTCGGAGAGGTATCTCTGGGCCCTCTCGGTAATACACATCACATAAGCCTTGCAAGCATTACAACTAATATGTTAGTTGTGAGATGATGTATTACGGAACGAGTAAAGAGACTTGCCAGTAACGAGATTGAACTAGGTATTGGATACCGACGATCGAATCTCGGGCAAGTAACATACCAATGACAAAGGGAACAACGTATGTTGTTATGCGGTCTGACCGATAAAGATCTTCGTAGAATATGTAGGAGCCAATATGGGCATCCAGGTCCCGCTATTGGTTATTGACCGGAGACGTGTCTCGGTCATGTCTACATTGTTCTCGAACCCGTAGGGTCCGCACACTTAAGGTTACGATGACAGTTATATTATGAGTTTATGCATTTTGATGTACCGAAGGTTGTTCGGAGTCCCGGATGTGATCACGGACATGACGAGGAGTCTCGAAATGGTCGAGACATAAAGATTGATATATTGGAAGCCTATGTTTGGACATCGGAAGTGTTCCGGGTGAAATCGGGATTTTACCGGGTTACCGGGAGGTTACCGGAACCCCCCGGGAGCCATATGGGCCATCATGGGCCTTAGTGGAAAGGAGAAAGGGGCAGCCCAAGGGGGCTGCGCGCCTCCCCCCTTCCCCTAGTCCTATTAGGACTAGGAGAGGTGGCCGGCCACCCCTCTCCCTCTTTCCCCCTTGGGAATCCTAGTTGGAATAGGATTTGGGGGGGGGGAGTCCTACTCCCGGTAGGAGTAGGACTCCTCCTGCGCCTCTCTCTCTTGGCCGGCGCCCCCTCCCCCCTTGGCTCCTTTATATACGGAGGCAGGGGCACCTCTAGACACACAAGTTGACACAAGTTGATCCACGTGATCTATTCCTTAGCCGTGTGCGGTGCCCCCTGCCACCATATTCCTCGATAATACTGTAGCGGAGTTTAGGCGAAGCCCTGCTGCTGTAGTTCATCAAGATCGTCACCACGCCGTCGTGCTGACGAAACTCTTCCCCGACACTTTGCTGGATCGGAGTCCGGGGATCGTCATCGAGCTGAACGTGTGCTCGAACTCGGAGGTGCCGTAGTTTCGGTGCTTGATCGGTTGGATCGTGAAGACGTACGACTACTTCCTCTACGTCGTGTCATCGCTTCCGCAGTCGGTCTACGTTGGGTACGTAGACAACACTCTCCTCTCGTTGCTATGCATCACATGATCCTGTGTGCGCGTAGGAAATTTTTTGAAATTACTACGAAACCCAACAGTGGCATCCGAGCCTGGTTATTGATGTTGATGTTATATGCACGAGTAGAACACAAGTGAGTTGTGGATGATACAAGTCATACTGCCTACCAGCATGTCATATTTTGGTTCGGCGGTATTGTTGGACGAGACGACCCAGACCAACCTTACGCGTACGCTTCCGCGAGACCGGTTCCCTCGACGTGCTTTGCACAGAGATGGCTTGCGGGCGACTGTCTCTCCAACTTTAGTTGAACCAAGTATGGCTACGCCCGGTCCTTGCGAAGGTTAAAACGGAGTCTATTTGACAAACTATCGTTGTGGTTTTGATGCGTAGGTGAGATTGGTTCTTACTTAAGCCCGTAGCAGCCACGTAAAAAATTGCAACAACAAAGTAGAGGACGTCTAACTTGTTTTTGCAGGGCATGTTGTGATGTGATATGGTCAAGGCATGATGCTGAATTTTATTGTATGAGATGATCATGTTTTGTAACCAAGTTATCGGCAACTGGCAGGAGCCGTATGGTTGTCGCTTTATTGTATGCAATGCAATCGCGATGTAATGCTTAACTTTATTACTAAACGGTAGTGATAGTCGTGAAAGCATAAGATTGGCGAGACGACAACGATGCTACGATGGAGATCAAGGTGTCGCGCCGGTGACGATGGTGATCATGACGGTGCTTCGGAGATGGAGATCACAAGCACGAGATGATGATGGCCATATCATATCACTTATATTGATTGCATGTGATGTTTATCTTTTTATGCATCTTATCTTGCTTTGATTGACGGTAGCATTATAAGATGATCTCTCATTAAATTATCAAGAGGTGTTCTCCCTGAGTATGCACCGTTACCAAAGTTCGTCGTGCCCAGACACCACGTGATGATCGGGTGTGATAAGCTCTACGTCCATCTACAACGGGTGCAAGCCAGTTTTTGCACACGCAGAATACTCAGGTTAAACTTGACGAGCCTAGCATATGCAGATATGGCCTCGGAACACGGAGACCGAAAGGTCGAGCGTGAATCATATAGTAGATATGATCAACATAACGATGTTCACCATTGAAAACTACTCCATCTCACGTGATGATCGGTTATGGTTTAGTTGATTTGGATCACGTAATCACTTAGAGGATTAGAGGGATGTCTATCTAAGTGGGAGTTCTTAAGTAATATGATTAATTGAACTTAAATTTATCATGAACTTAGTACCTGATAGTATCTTGCTTGTTTATGTTGATTGTAGATAGATGGCTCATGCTGTTGTTCCGTTGAATTTTAATGCGTTCCTTGAGAAAGCAAAGTTGAAAGATGATGGTAGCAATTACACGGACTGGGTCCGTAACTTGAGGATTATCCTCATTGCTGCACAGAAGAATTACGTCCTGGAAGCACCGCTGGGTGCCAGGCCTGCTGCTGGAGCAACGCCAGATGTTATGAACGTCTGGCAGAGCAAAGCTGATGACTACTCGATAGTTCAGTGTGCCATGCTTTACGGCTTAGAATCGGGACTTCAACGACGTTTTGAACGTCATGGAGCATATGAGATGTTCCAGGAGTTGAAGTTAATATTTCAAGCAAATGCCCGGATTGAGAGATATGAAGTCTCCAATAAGTTCTATAGCTGCAAGATGGGGGAGAACAGTTCTGTCAGTGAGCATATACTCAAAATGTCTGGGTATAATAATCACTTGATTCAATTAGGAGTTAATCTTCTGGATGATTGCGTCATCGACAGAATTCTCCAATCACTGCCACCAAGCTACAAGAGCTTCGTAATGAACTATAATATGCAAGGGATGAACAAGACTATTCCCGAGCTCTTCGCAATGCTGAAAGCTGCGGAGGTAGAAATCAAGAAGGAGCATCAAGTGTTGATGGTTAACAAGACCACTAGTTTCAAGAAAAAGGGCAAAGGGAAGAAAAAGGGGAACTTCAAGAAGAACGGCAAGCAAGTTGCTGCTCAAGAGAAGAAACCTAAGTCTGAACCTAAGCCTGAAACTGAGTGCTTCTACTGCAAGCAGACTGGTCACTGGAAGCGGAACTGCCCCAAGTATTTGGCGGATAAGAAGGATGGCAAGGTGAACAAAGGTATATGTGATATACATGTTATTGATGTGTACCTTACTAGAGCTCGCAGTAGCACCTGGGTATTTGATACTGGTTCTGTTGCTAATATTTGCAACTCGAAACAGGGACTACAGAATAAGCGGGCACTGGCAAAGGACGAGGTGACGATGCGCGTGGGAAACGGTTCCAAAGTCGATGTGATCGCAGTCGGCACGCTACCTCTACATCTACCTTCGGGATTAATATTAGACCTAAGTAATTTTTATTTGGTGCCAGCGTTGAGCATGAACATTATATCTGGATCTTGTTTAATGCGAGACGGTTATTCATTTAAATCAGAGAATAATGGTTGTTCTATTTATATGAGTAATATCTTTTATGGTCATGCACCCTTGAAGAGTGGTCTATTTTTATTGAATCTCGATAGTAGTAATACACATATTCATAATGTTGAACCCAAAAGATGCAGAGTTGATAATGAAAGTGCAACTTATTTGTGGCACTGTCGTTTAGGTCATATCGGTATAAAGCGCATGAAGAAACTCCATACCGATGGATTTTTAGAACCACTTGATTATGAATCACTTGGTACTTGCGAACCGTGCCTCATGGGCAAGATGACTAAAACACCGTTCTCCGGTACTATGGAGAGAGCAACAGATTTGTTGGAAATCATACATACCGATGTATGTGGCCCGATGAATATTGAGGCTCGTGGCGGATATCGTTATTTTCTCACCTTCACAGATGATTTAAGCAGATATGGGTATATTTACTTAATGAAACATAAGTCTGAAACATTTGAAAAGTTCAAAGAATTTCAGAGTGAAGTTGAAAATCATCGTAACAAGAAAATAAAGTTTCTACGATTTGATCGTGGAGGAGAATATTTGAGTTACGAGTTTGGTGTACATTTGAAAAACTGTGGAATAGTTTCGCAACTCACGCCACCCGGAACACCACAGCGTAATGGTGTGTCCGAACGTCGTAATCGTACTTTACTAGATATGGTGCGATCTATGATGTCTCTTACTGATTTACCGCTATCATTTTGGGGATATGCTTTAGAGACGGCCGCATTCACGTTAAATAGGGTACCATCAAAATCCGTTGAGACGACGCCTTATGAACTGTGGTTTGGCAAGAAACCAAAGTTGTCGTTTCTTAAAGTTTGGGGCTGCGATGCTTATGTGAAAAAGCTTCAACCTGATAAGCTCGAACCCAAATCGGAGAAATGTGTCTTCATAGGATACCCAAAGGAAACTGTTGGGTACACCTTCTATCACAGATCCGAAGGCAAAACATTCGTTGCTAAGAATGGATCATTTCTAGAGAAGGAGTTTCTCTCGAAAGAAGTGAGTGGGAGGAAAGTAGAACTTGATGAGGTAACTGTACCTGCTCCCTTACTGGAAAGTAATTCATCACAGAAAACTGTTTCAGTGACACCTACACCAGTTAGTGAGGAAGCCAATGATAATGATCATGAAACTTCAGATCAAGATACTACTGAACCGCGTAGATCAACCAGAGTAAGATCCGCACCAGAGTGGTACGGTAATCCTGTTCTGGAGGTCATGCTACTAGATCATGATGAACCTACGAACTATGAAGAAGCGATGGTGAGCCCAGATTCCGTAAAGTGGCTTGAAGCCATGAAATCTGAGATGGGATCCATGTATGAGAACAAAGTATGGACTTTGGTTGACTTGCCCGATGATCGGCAAGCAATTGAGAATAAATGGATTTTTAAGAAGAAGACTGACGCTGATGGTAATGTTACTGTCTACAAAGCTCGACTTGTCGCAAAAGGTTTTCGGCAAGTTCAAGGAATTGACTACGATGAGACCTTCTCACCCGTAGCGATGCTTAAGTCCGTCCGAATCATGTTAGCAATTGCCGCATTTTATGATTATGAAATTTGGCAAATGGATGTAAAAACTGCATTCCTGAATGGATTTTTGGAAGAAGAGTTGTATATGATGCAACCAGAAGGTTTTGTCGATCCAAAGGGAGCTAATAAAGTGTGCAAGCTCCAGCGATCCATTTATGGACTGGTGCAAGCCTCTCGGAGTTGGAATAAACGTTTTGATAGTGTGATCAAAGCATTTGGTTTTATACAGACTTTCGGAGAAGCCTGTATTTACAAGAAAGTGAGTGGGAGCTCTGTAGCATTTCTGATATTATATGTGGATGACATATTACTGATTGGAAATGATATAGAATTTCTGGATAGCATAAAGGGATACTTGAATAAAAGTTTTTCAATGAAAGACCTCGGTGAAGCTGCTTACATATTAGGCATTAAGATCTATAGAGATAGATCAAGACGCTTAATTGGACTTTCACAAAGCACATACCTTGACAAAATTTTGAAGAAGTTCAAAATGGATCAAGCGAAGAAAGGGTTCTTGCCTGTGTTACAAGGTGTGAAATTGAGTAAGACTCAATGCCCGACCACGGCAGAAGATAGAGAGAATATGAAAGATGTTCCCTATGCATCAGCCATAGGCTCTATCATGTATGCAATGCTGTGTACCAGACCTGATGTGTGCCTTGCTATAAGTTTAGCAGGGAGGTACCAAAGTAATCCAGGAATGGATCACTGGATAGCGGTCAAGAACATCCTGAAATACCTGAAAAGGACTAAGGATAAGTTTCTCGTATATGGAAGTGACAAAGAGCTCATCGTAAAAGGTTACGTTGATGCAAGCTTTGACACTGATCCGGACGATTCTAAATCGCAAACCGGATACGTGTTTACATTAAACGGTGGAGCTGTCAGTTGGTGCAGTTCTAAACAAAGCGTCGTAGCGGGATCTACATGTGAAGCGGAATACATAGGTGCTTCGGAAGCAGCAAATGAAGGAGTCTGGATGAAGGAGTTCATATCCGATCTAGGTGTCATACCTAGTGCATCGGGTCCAATGAAAATCTTTTGTGACAATACTGGTGCAATTGCCTTGGCAAAGGAATCCAGATTTCACAAAAGGACCAAACACATCAAGAGACGCTTCAACTCCATCCGGGATCTAGTCCAGGTGGGAGACATAGAGATTTGCAAGATACATACGGATCTGAATGTTGCAGACCCGTTGACTAAGCCTCTTCCACGAGCAAAACATGATCAGCACCAAAGCTCCATGGGTGTTAGATTCATTACAGTGTAATCTAGATTATTGACTCTAGTTCAAGTGGGAGACTGAAGGAAATATGCCCTAGAGGCAATAATAAAGTTATTATTTATTTCCTTATAATCATGATAAATGTTTATTATTCATGCTAGAATTGTATTTACCGGAAACATAATACATGTGTGAATACATAGACAAACAGAGTGTCACTAGTATGCCTCTACTTGACTAGCTCGTTAATCAAAGATGGTTATGTTTCCTAACCATGAACAATGAGTTGTTATTTGATTAACGAGGTCACATCATTAGTAGAATGATCTGATTGACATGACCCATTCCATTAGCTTAGCACCCGATCGTTTAGTATGTTGCTATTGCTTTCTTCATGACTTATACATGTTCCTATGACTATGAGATTATGCAACTCCCGTTTACCGGAGGAACACTTTGGGTACTACCAAACGTCACAACGTAACTGGGTGATTATAAAGGAGTACTACAGGTGTCTCCAATGGTCGATGTTGGGTTGGCGTATTTCGAGTTTAGGATTTGTCACTCCGATTGTCGGAGAGGTATCTCTGGGCCCTCTCGGTAATACACATCACATAAGCCTTGCAAGCATTACAACTAATATGTTAGTTGTGAGATGATGTATTACGGAACGAGTAAAGAGACTTGCCGGTAACGAGATTGAACTAGGTATTGGATACCGACGATCGAATCTCGGGCAAGTAACATACCGATGACAAAGGGAACAACGTATGTTGTTATGCGGTCTGACCGATAAAGATCTTCGTAGAATATGTAGGAGCCAATATGGGCATCCAGGTCCCGCTATTGGTTATTGACCGGAGACGTGTCTCGGTCATGTCTACATTGTTCTCGAACCCGTAGGGTCCGCACGCTTAAGGTTACGATGACAGTTATATTATGAGTTTATGCATTTTGATGTACCGAAGGTTGTTCGGAGTCCCGGATGTGATCACGGACATGACGAGGAGTCTCGAAATGGTCGAGACATAAAGATTGATATATTGGAAGTCTATGTTTGGACATCGGAAGTGTTCCGGGTGAAATCGGGATTTTACCGGGTTACCGGGAGGTTACCGGAACCCCTCGGGAGCCATATGGGCCATCATGGGCCTTAGTGGAAAGGTGAAAGGGGCAGCCCAAGGGGGCTGCGCGCCTCCCCCCTTCCCCTAGTCCTAGTAGGACTAGGAGAGGTGGCCGGCCACCCCTCTCCCTCTTTCCCCCTTGGGAATCCTAGTTGGAATAGGATTGGGGGGGGGGGAGTCCTACTCCCGGTAGGAGTAGGACTCCTCCTGCGCCACCTCCTCCTGGCCGGCGCCTCCTCCCCCTTGGATCCTTTATATATGGAGGCAGGGGCACCTCTAAACACACAAGTTGACACAAGTTGATCCACGTGATCGATTCCTTAGCCGTGTGCGGTGCCCCCTGCCACCATATTCCTCGATAATACTGTAGCGGAGTTTAGGCGAAGCCCTGCTGCTGTAGTTCATCAAGATCGTCACCACGCCGTCGTGCTGACGAAACTCTTCCCCGACACTTTGCTGGATCGGAGTCCGGGGATCGTCATCGAGCTGAACGTGTGCTCGAACTCGGAGGTGCCGTAGTTTCGGTGCTTGATCGGTTGGATCGTGAAGACGTACGACTACTTCCTCTACGTCGTGTCATCGCTTCCGCAGTCGGTCTACGTTGGGTACGTAGACAACACTCTCCTCTCGTTGCTATGCATCACATGATCCTGTGTGCGCGTAGGAAATTTTTTGAAATTACTACGAAACCCAACACTGGGAGCGCATCAAGTCGGAGTCCCAGCGCAAGCTAGTCGATCCCTACTTCGTCGACGTCCACATGCAGCACGGCTCTAAGGCCATGGCCAACCATTGGGCGCTCATCCAAACTGCGTGTAACAAATGGCATGGGATCGTCGAGGAGATCGCGGGTCGCCCGGAGAGCGGCGTCAACTACGAGAGTCAAGTATGATGCCGGTCTCTCACTCATTTTTCACCATGTGCGTCGCTCACACTTGTTCCTCGGCGCAGATGGTCCGGATGTTCGTCATGTATCGTCAGGACAGCAGTTCTGATCAAGAGTTTCAAGTACCTCCACGTGTTTCTGGATCGAGAAGTGCGAGAAGTGGGCGAAGGTCTGACGCACCCTCGCCAACACCAAGGAGAAGTACAAGCCGGACGCGCCCACGCTGGGCGCGGCTGATGGGCGCCCTGACAGCAACTAATGAGCCAAGTCGGCGAAGGACGCCGCGCCGGCTACCACGCGTTTGCAAGAGTTCATCAAACACTGCATCGCTGACGCCAAGACCCGCGCCGCCCAGAGGGAAGAGAAAACTGAGGCGCGATGGTCGCCGTTGATGGCGAACAGCGCCGTCAAACTCGACCTGCTCTGGACCAACGTTGCCGCGAAGAAGAGGAACACCGACCT
>NC_041383.1:629165838-629187675 GCF_002162155.2 Triticum dicoccoides
CTCATCCTGAACGAGATGCCATCGACAGCGGCGCCAACTCCCACGACGACCCCAACGCCGCCGCCAAGCCCGAGCGACGCCTCAACGACGCCCAACACAGAAGCCGCGCCGACGCCGACTCCTGCCAGTCCAACGCCGAAGGACGGCACCACCGTTTGATGCATTGCCTACGTGTCCTTTTTTTGAACGCTGAAGTTTCAAGTTATTGATCACCGACCTGTGGCATGGTGATCGCCTGACCTTGTGGCGCTGATCACCTGACTTGTGGCCTTTTTTGGTAACGAAAAATGTCAGGTCCCTAGGAGCGTGACAGGGACCTAAATCGCTTTGAGAACCTAAAAAGCGTCGGGCGATGGAGGTCCGAAATAGGGCCGGCTGCTTCACTGGGCCGAACGAGTGGAGTTGCTCTCAACTTTAGTGAAAAGGGCCGAAACACGAAAATCGGCCGCTAGTGAAACTCTGGAAGCATCCCTGTACCGCTGTACGTGTACGTGGTCTCGTGCAGTCGCCGACTGCACGTGGACGGCTTTCATGCATGTCGTATTCTCGTCGTCACGAACTTGACAAATCTTTGTCGTCGGAGTAAAAATAATAAGAAGAAAAAACTCACAGATCTTGAGACACAACACCGTGCCGAAAAAGATTTTGTGGCTGAGCCGTGGACCCGGAAGTCTGACCGAGAAAGCATCGATGTCCGGAAGGCACCTTGCTTCTGGAAGCGTCATCCGTCCGCGGCTGGATCGGACCAAGCACGGTCACGCCTCCTGCATGCAGATGAGATGAGATGGGCAGGTGCTTGGCTTGGATGGAGCAACTCACGTGGACAGCTTTCAGCGCAGCATTTTACTCCTGTGGCTCCGGCCGTCCCGCTCACACGCGCACGTCCTTTCACATTCACACGTATGGTATGGTATGGTCGTCGTCGCTACTCGCTAGTCAGTAGACACACGTAGTCTATATCTACTAGTATAATGCCCGTGCGTTGCCACGGGTTTTTGAAATATTTTGCTAGAGTTATATAAACATAATGCATGCTAAATTGTATATATTAAAAAAAGATAACACAAACACAATCGGGTAATAATTGAAGTATATTTTACTTGCAATGTAAATTATTAACAAAAAGACAATTGGAAGATGTATACATGTAGACTGATTATCCCACTAAAAATCTTTAGAAACTAAGATTTACTTGGTGTGCTTAAGAAATCTTTGTGCAATATCAGAAATATTGTTTTTAGCTTCGTCCGCCATAATACCTGAGCAAGTATAATAAAAACCTCTTCCTTGACTTATACCCATTCTGTACAAGCAATATATGTAATTAGCACAAATACTTCTCATCAAAGATCTTAAAATATGTAATGGAGAGTATACACCGTACAAACCGTACACCCACCAGAGCATAAAACAAAAAGTAAAATAGCCGGACACATCCCTTCCATTTCCTAAATTAATTTTATCTTGAATATAGTGATAACAAAAATAAATACCTGTATTTTATATGTTATGATAATGAAATATATAAATTTACCAATCTATGCTCGTTGGAATACCAAACAGAAATAAACGTTGCCATCTAGATACATCTGAATGCCCGTGTGTTGCCATGAAACAACAAATTTAATGCATTGATAAAAAAATCATTTTGATTCACAACATGTCGCTTGCGGCTTATGATTTCTTTGCAACAAATATCACTCTGTACTACTCTTAAGACAAAATCATGACTACTGTTAAGACAAAATCCATGACTGCATTCAAGTTTGAGGTGGACATATTTACCATGACCAAATATAGGGAACTACTAATGAGGTCTCTTCTCCACCCAACTCGGACAAATAAATACTACTCTCTGTGTCACAATTTACCTACTGCACAGGCGTCACACATTTCAAAATTTAAATGTACTCAAGCACTTTGATCAACAAATTGTCGCTTACATGTCACAAAATTTATCATCAAATTCGTATTACAAAAAACTCCAATGGTATAATTTTATGACACATAACACATATATCATCAATTAAGTTTGGTGGTCAAAGTTAAATCACAGAGAGAGTATATACACACTACTTTTCTTACAAAATTTAATCTACGAAAACATCTTCTCTCCCCCCCTTGCAATCCATCTCCTCGGCTTTGCCGCAAGCTTTTTTTGCAATAGAAGCCACACTTTAATATGAAAATGAGACATACATCATTTAGTAATATCCACACATTCAATAATGGACTTGAATGGTGCTAACTCTGCTCTGCACTACAACGGGATCTACCTTTGCCATACACGACACTTCCAACACAATCACAACAAATGCTCTGTCAGCTAACAAATGCTCTGTCAGTACAAATGCAGTTGATGTTGTCAAAATAGTTCATCTTCTTGGTCCATAAAAGAGGAGAAACTTAACACCAGAGCATCTTATCATAAGTGAGCCAAGTTGTTTTCTTGCGAGAGTGGGAAATCTTGGAATATCCTTCAACCATACAAAGTTGTCGACATTTTCAACCCTGAACCTGCGAAAGATTGATGCCCATGGCCACCTCATATTTTCATGAAAACAATTACTTGACAGGATATGCATAGGAACCTTGCTATATGGACGACAAAATTCAGACGACTCCCATGTCCACAACGGAGTAATGGCCACTGGATTTGTAGTCGTCCACCTTTTGTCTATATAGAGCAGTTTCATATGCATAGAAAACTACTCCCTCCGTTCCTTGATATAAGGTGTATAGATTTTTGAGAAAAAAAATCCTAAATATAAGGTGTATTGCGCTGCACCACTCGTTTGGATAATTTTTTGAGGGATTTGTTTACATTTCCTTATATCACGCAAGCTCCTCTATTTTCTCATGTCAATTAGTCATGTGTAATGTCGCCCAAAATTTGTGAAATTTTCCCTCCATGTGTGTTCTTTAATTTCTGTGCCAAAAACTATACACCCTATATTTAGGAATGGAGGGAGTATTATGTAGAGATGGAACCTTCATCAAGCAAGGAAATATGCCAATCATGACTCAAGGAGATAATTTCACTTACATACATTAGTGCATCTATCAGTTGATGCAACCAGCTTATAAGCCCAATTAATCAAGTCATTCTGTTGGTTGGATCAAGCCTTTTTTGGACAACATGATCAACTGCAGCTCTTACTTATTCATTTGAACTTCAAAATTTTAAATGAACAGAGTGTCAAAAATAAATGAATGAATCGGAAAGTAAAGAAGAGTGTTTTATATTCGTTTGAAGGGAAAAGAATCTGATCTCTACAACTTGCCAATTTGAGAAGGAAACTAACACAAAGAGAAACCAATTTGGCATGTGATGCTGGTATAAATTGTGCATGCGCCCTTCTTCTCGGTTTCTCACATATGAAAAATTGGTAAAGCATTAGAATATTGAAGGAGAGAACTTTACATTCAATTGAATAAAGCAGGATTCGGGCATCAGCGGTTTATAATATTTGAAAAATAAATAACACAAGATAAGAAGAAATAAATTAACCTTGCGTCATGCTAATAAAAATGTATAACATTAGAGCAGAAATAACCTTCAACTCTGAACGTTCAAAAGAAGCAGCACACACAGTGCACAAAGAGTAACAACTTGTCAAACTATATGTTTAGAAAAGTTGCTTCTTAGCTCTGATAATCGGATTTAGCAATCAAAAAAGCTTTCCAAAAGTGCATCTGTTCTATCTTAGATTAGGCTAACTCAGTAACTTCTTCCACGGTTCTAGTCCTTGTTTACAAAAGAAAAGGTCTAGTTTCGTGAAACATTTAAATGGAAAGCTTTTCAGACCATACAAATATATTCAATTACTTACCTAATTTTGTAGTCCAAAAATTGCCCGACTGCTCTGCTGAGGAAGGGAATGGCCTGATTCGCAGTCCAGCGAGTTGCTACAACCATTCCACAATGTGCATACCCAACAACTGGATCAATGGCCTTATTGCGACACTTCATGGTGAGACGGAACCCAATAGTTGTCGCGGTCAGGCAATCCTTAACATTTATAGCCCCTGGATGAACAGGAGGAAGCATCATGACGTACATAGCAGCACATGATTTACTTTAGGATGTTTCTTGCTCAGAACCTGTACTAAGATGATTAGAAATTCGTCTTCGGGTGATACATACTTGTGCCTTGGACTTCCTTATGAAAATATCACTCCGGTCATATCCACCAAACTCTAGGAACACTTCATAAGGATTCTTTTAGAGGGCTTACTGCAGGACGTTCCAAGGGCACACCATTGCTACATGTATATTCATGTTGTGGATTGCCCTGAATAAAAATTAATAGTTAACCAATGAAGAAGCGATACATTTTCATCAATCAAATCATGTCAATGAAATTAATTGGGTAAATGTCATGAGTACTTCATAAGTAACAAACTGATTGACACTCCACCTAAGACAAGTAAGCTTGTTCGTTTCAAATGGACATCCCTTTATTCAGGGGGTTCGTTCATTGGGAATTTACCTTTTCACATAGCAGGAGCAGAAATCTGCGAGGATGAATGTCTCCATGATTTGTGACAGGAGAACTATAGCCCACCAGCACGAAGCCAACATACAACCACGAGTAAGCAAAACCTACAGAAGACATTTTAGTAGTTTAACAATCAACGCTTTCAGAGAAAAGGCTATGACAGCCCAGCTTTTTTATAAAACAAAAGTATTGGGAACACCTGCGTTTTACAGAGAAAACCAATGGCAGGGGTAAAAAGAAATCCCCATGGATCAACACAATAGCCTGCTGGGAACAAAAGAGCACGGAGCAGGCGCACACATAAAAAAAATAGGAGAGCAGTCCATCATATAGACTGGGTTTTCGTCTCGAACAACTCACGAAACAAGTAGCTTCCAAGTGGACACATGCACACCTGTATTTGGAAAGTAAAATTCCTTGAGATGCCAGCATGAGCAAGTATCAGTTTTGATCCATAAGACATGTGG
This sequence comes from Triticum dicoccoides, assembly GCF_002162155.2. Classification (NCBI taxonomy): domain Eukaryota; kingdom Viridiplantae; phylum Streptophyta; class Magnoliopsida; order Poales; family Poaceae; genus Triticum; species Triticum dicoccoides. The sequence continues at coordinate 629,170,808 of NC_041383.1, forward strand.
TGTCTCTTTTTCTAATTATTATATATATCCTATAACATCATTAAATGTTATCAATCTATATCTATAAAAGATGCAAAATATCAATCAAATTATGATCTCAACTGTGGAATGAAAGTGAAATCGAGTCATGGTATCTCGCTGAATTGGACATTGCATATGTTGTCCAACTTGAGTTCAAGTAGTCACCAGCAAGACCCTCCTAATTAACCTCGTACAGAACCTTTACCTCTAGATCTAAATTGGCGAACTTGCATGGAAATTGGAACTAATTTTTAGCATAGAGGGAAAGGGGAGAGGAGCACTTACCTGCCATGTTGCATGACCTTCATCGACCCAACGGCATTCAAGCCAAAATATGCCCTTAGTGTTCTAAAAGTCTGCAGAACATCCCATAAAACATTAAGTGTATCCTACATACAGAACATGAGCAAGATCGATGCATGCCTGTAAAATCAAGAACCACTAAATCTGATTCAAACACAAAAGAACAAGGGAGAACTTATGATATCCTGGTAGGCCACAGCCAGCACCACCGCTCCACAATGACCTCCTTGTCAGTCCCGCGACCAGCAACCACATTAACATGAGGAGACACAGGGGCGCAGGCCGGCGAACATAAACGATGCATGTACAGTTGAGATATAGCAAAATAAAGTGAATCACTCAAACTGGGAGGGCCAGGACGTTATTCTGTAGGCGATAATGGATTCATGAAATAAAGCGGGCGGCCACCCTATTTCTTCATAATGGATTCGTGAAATCTGTGGACAAGAAAAGAGATTCACCACAGGTGACTTTAATGTTAACTGAAACTACACAGTAATTGGCAAGCTTTATAAAAGATGCAAGCCTTAGTATTCGTTCAAGATCATAATAAGAAATTGTAATTTAAGGTAAAGACGTCTTAGCAAGTTCATGAGTGGCCTCACCTCGAAGCATCCCAGCAGAAGCCATCCCACAGCCAGGCGCATCAGCACGATCAAATGAGTGTACGACGGTGGATGTCTCATAGGCAGTTGTCCGATAACCGGTGGACAAAGGAGGAGAGCCTCATCAGTAGCAGCATGGTGGATTTCAACCCCAGCATTGTGCTCCGCCCAACGAACATGGACGTCGCCGCCGCGGCCCGGTGGAGCTCGAACAAGAGAGACTCTACTGCTTGCTGGGAGGGGTCGGGGAGGGTCGAAGCACATGAGCATTGACGGGTGAAGAGAGAGTAGGCCGGGGATGCGGCGTTCTGAGCAATGTTGGTTGTCTCTGCAGATTAAGCATATTGTAATTGCAAAAAACAACATAGCTGCTATTGTTATTTATCTATCTATATTGCTCAAGACAAGAATTTGATTAATGTGGCAACGACTATAATCTGGCTTTCTGGGCTATAATACTTAAGGAATATGATTGTACTAAACTATAATATTAGTGGTCGCAGCTTGTTAAAGTGTTAGTGTATTGTAAGTCTCAATCAGGCTTGTAATGTCAATTTGTTCTTTGCCATCGGAAGTGATGCACTGCTTTGAACAACTTCCTTTTTATATCTTTTCTGGCCATAGCTATTGAATCCTTTTGAACTTCATCCACAGCCGGACTGTTACATAAGATAATCCAGTTTTGATATACTTTTTCGTTACACACATCAGGTGATAAATTAAAAGTGTGTATGGTTCACACATGAGAAAGGGATATTGGCAGGTGTCAAGACACGGCGTTTTTTGCCTGATAGAAATTTATTGCATGGTATATTCAGGACAAAAGGAGCACGGGACTTACCGATGACAATGAAAGGCGGTGAGTGAAGCTGGACTGAAACTTCTTCAACAAGTCGAGTTTCATGAATCTGATCTATAGAAAATGAGTTAATATGACTAATTATTGTACAAAACAATATAAGCTATATGGCAGAAACGACACATTGCGAAATTGAATAGTGCAAACCTACCCCATCATGGATAGAACATCCCAATCAAGCGTTTGACTGTAGAGGAACAGATGGCTCAACCTGTTATCCTAACCCACGCACGGATTTTGCAGGACTCACAATTTCCATCATCCATGGTTGCAGCCGCCAGCAGCGCCGCCGACCCGATGGCGCTCTTGTTGGGGCAGTATGACGCCAACGAGCTCGCCGACATGGCGACCTTGACAGCAGAATTCCATCGTGACGCGAACTTCTCCACAAAAGTCAATGGTTCTTACACAAAACAATAGAATTGCATGTGTGCAACATGATGCAACAATGGTATATAAGAATCTCATATCTTGCGAGGGAGAGAAGCAGATCGAAGAGTCGCTGATGTGCTTGGAGGAGGGGCAAAGTGAGTTGTCTTCCCATCTTATTAGCTGCTGCAGCATCCTAACCAATCACCCTCTTTTTCAGTTTACGGGATGTTTAGTTGGATCAGGGGAGGAGATGGGGGGCGGGCGGCGGCGGCAGCTCCTGCACTGTCTTCTGTGTGATGGCGGCGGCGATCCAGACGGCGGCGGTGGCTGCGATCTGGAGATACATCAGCAGCGATCCAGACGGCGGCGGCGGCGCTGCCGGTTATCCGGAGAGACGGCGGCGACGACAGCGGTGGGGGCAGCGATCCGGAGGGACGGCGGCGGCGATCCGGAGCGGCGGTGGCGGTGGCGGCGATCCGGAGAGGGGCGGCGGTGAGGGGATCGTGCGTGGCGTGGGGTGGGGTAGGGTGCGAGTGCGTGCGACCAATTACCCAGTGTTGGTTTTTTTGGCACCGGTTTATTTCGCTGGAGGGTACCGAGTAAGCAGAGGTGGGAAGATGACGAAAATAAAACGGAGGTGGGAGGATGACGAAAATAAACCAGCGAAAATAAACCGCACGGACTATTCGTCAACTGCTCCATTAGAAGTAGAGATATACTTATATTATTATATACTATTATATTATATTATTATATTATATATTATTACTATTAAACAAGAAAACATATTCATCGTTAAGTGTACCCAGCCTAATGTACGCAAAACAACACAGACCAATGACAGCCTCACGATCAGGATCATTCAATTTAATCTAACCGTTAAGATTTTATTAACCTCAGCCGAAAAGTACGTTTAGCAATTTGCCCGGCGGACGAAAACTCTGCCGAAGGAAACATTCCGCGCCGTGCGTCCCGGGGCCACCCCAAATACATCGCTTCCCTGATAATGATCCATTAATCCAAATTGATTCCGTGTTTAGTGGCACAGCACGGGGCTAAACGCATCTCCCCGACTGCGCATCGGCATCCATCTCCAGTTATCCACCGCCGCGCTCGCTTGCACAACACCAGCGCCGCCAGCGCAACCTCCCTCGCGCCGCTCACCCCCGTCCCTCGCTTGTCCGGCTATCCTGTGGCGCACGGCGACCGTCGGCGGCCCGCCCGTCCGCCTCACCGTCGGCGGCCGTCCGACCGTCTCTCCTGTGGCGCTCGGCGCCTGTCCCTGGCCCGTCCCCCACACAGCCGATGGCGACTCCGCCGTCCTCCACACGGCCGTCAACAAAGACTACACGACGCCGCGACAACGTAGAAGCTCCTCCCTTAGCAGATGCGTTCTTCCTCTGCGCCACCTGTGTGGAACAGTTCGTGCGCCCAGTGCCGCCGATTCGATGGTCTGCAGGTAAGAACTGCTTCCTTGAGTGACTTCCGGTCCGTCCTACAACGAGGTTCTTGTTTCCTACTACTGCGTCTTGTGCAGATCCACAATGTTGAGGTTGCAAAACTTGCAGATGTTTGATCTAAGATGCCCGACTGTACTACATGTACATGGAAGAAGAAAGCTCAATGAACCGAAGCTGGGGAAAAGGAATAACCAAGGAGGGGAGGGGAGGTCACATCCTTGAAGCCAACGGCAAATTAAGGCATCACCTTGAATTTGTAACTCCAGTAACTAAATGGAGATCCTTTTTTAGGTCGAACTTGTGATCCTTCTTATTACTGAAACCAAGTATCAATCTGAGAATGATTGTTCTCTTATTGTGGTCTGACAAGACTTAAATGTTGGTATAACCTGAACAGTGTCTTATTGCATTAGTTTTTTTTATATCTGCAGAGTGTGCACATGAGTTTCTTCCCTGTATTTACTTATTAACGAAACATAAACATCAATGCATGTTATCTTCACTAAATTAATAACACTTAGTAGGAATTCAGAATAATGACGTACTAATAACAACAAGTAGGAATTCTGAATAAAAATAGTGCATGAGAAATATGGCATGCACCTTAACATAGAAACTAGATCATCGAAGGCGCGCGTTGCCGTGCCCGTCCATTTTTACAATGGATTGGTAGGAATTCCCATTAATATATTAATGTACAGATCACAAAAGTTAAATTAACATAAATTGATTCATATATTTCCAAGTCATTAACGGGAAGAGTTTAATCAGTTGGCTGTGCAGCACAAAGGAATACTTGACGCATTGCTGCGCCCATCTATCTGTGGCGAGATTAAGGTCTGCTGAAAGTTCATCTACCGTCGTGTCTTGGATATGAGATCCCAGAAATCTACACATTTATATTCATTAAAAGAGTAGAAATAATCTTGTGCTTGAACTAAGTCTTTCCAAACCATTGTGGTAGTGCATGAAGCTTTAAAAATCTGAGAAAGATGATACAGGGCCTTACTTATCAATCACATTAGAAATATATTGGGGGAAGAAAAGCATATGAAAATACAACCAGAATGTGCCAATGAAAACACATTTGTATTGGTAAGTTAAGTTACAATTTTCCTTTCAGGAAGATAAATACATGTTTTTGACCTGGAAACTATTAGGACAAAAGTGGAACCTGATTGGATGTTATTTCCCTACAAAATAAATCGAAAGCTAGCCATTCAAATGATAAAAAATTGTACAGAAGATATTTGCAAGCACGAAAAATGGATCAGACTACCAAAACAGCAAAACACTCACTTCTGGAACCAGCTAGCTAGTAGCACTATGAAGGATGTATCACTTCAGCATTGGCATCCATAAAAAAAACATCCATCTACCTCAGAAAGAAAATCAAACATTTTGCTTCCGAACGAGCTTGGATGAAGGCAACACTATGAATTGATGTAATACATCTAGTTGGTACAACTTACCATTATATTATATGTTAAGACGCACGCAAAAAATTGGCACCAATGCAGGAAAGCATCATACATACACCAAGAAAATGGAGGATTCAGTTCTTGCTTGCTCTGATGCGTACATGTATCAGAAGTTCAGAACATCGGCAATGCACTAATTAAGAATTTCTAGGTAATTTGCTGATAGCAGTAAGCAAAGCAATTGACATAATCAAAAGAAGGGGGAGATCTCTACCAGCTCTCCCAAGAATTGAGACGAAACTGAAACTCTTCTGACAGCAATTATGGAATCTAGCTACAACAAAATCCTCACAGAACAAACCACATAATTAAACCAGGAAGAACATTGGTGGCCCATAGAGCAGGCAAAGATTATGGTGGATCCATGGCCAACAGGAAGTGGTGTCAGTCCACAGGTGACAGTTGCGATGATGTTGTAGCAAGGTCATTGTTGAGAAGGAAACACATGCCAGTATCCTAACTTCCATGAACCCAATACATAATTGTTATGATAGTTAAGGTCACAAACTGAAGAAGCAAACTATCGTATTGCAACGGCAACATACTAAAAAACACTACATAGAACCAATAAGGTTGATGTAGTATTATCTATACATGCAACACGTAATTTGTGAGCATTCTTCAGATAAGCATCTTGATAAGTTCATGTATTTGATCAAGGGCCGGCTCCTTCATGACTATTTTTTTTAAATATATGTAGTACTATTCTGCGATAATTGATGTAAAGCTTAGAAGACATATTTTGTCACTACCTCACAAACCGAATCTGCAGATCATAGAAGATTCAGGATATGTTTACCTTTTCATGTCTTATGCCAAGAAGTTCCAAATTATGACTTAATGCTCGACTACAACTGTACATTTTTGCATGGGTCCTGCCAATTTTATTAACAAAAAGTGTTTCCTTAATCTTCTGGATGGTTGGAATTCAAACTGGAGACATGTGGAACATCTTGCAATACTTCAGTTGACATGTGTAGGTTGGGCTGAGAGGATTCAAACTAAATACGTGAACTGTAATGGTGTTGAGGAGAGGGTCTACCTTACAGTTACTCTTGAATTCGAATCAAGATCAGGAGACGGGATCGCATGGGGCATGACCAAGCTGTAGCGCCACTGCCTGGAGAAGATGTAGGGTGGTGGCTGAGGGTATGGAAGTCACGAACAGCATCTCCGGTGAGCTGCGAGACGAAGCGCAACACGGGAGAGAAGTAGATGCTGTAGTTGTCACCGGCCACCACCACCCACACTCCTCCCGCCTCGTCCTTGCCTCCCCCGTTAGTAAGATCTTCGCTTCACCATGCAGCGTTGTCACCCGCCTATTCCTTCGGGATGTCATCTACTTACAAAGGATCTACTATAAATAAACAAGTCAGATGTAGAATAAATTGGAAGTTGCACATGAAGGAACCTGTCTTACAGATTACAGCCATTCGAGCCCCTCGAAGTGGCGCATGTCGTGAGCCCCTCCCAACCGAGAGGCCCCAATTGAAAACGGTCAGATGTCTGACTGTACGTACGTTCGGCTGGTTGCTCGACGTGGTGGATCTGGCGACGGCGCGCCCATGGACTCCAAATATGGCTTCAAAATCGGACACATGCTTCAGGGATGTAGTGCACCACTGATTTGGGGATGGAGCTCGTCGCCGGCTCGAGAAAAAGATGCTCACTGCTGCCCTTTAGGGAATATACAGGAGAAGGAGGACAACGGTGGGCAAGCGTAGATGGAGGCGCCGGTCCGACAGGGCGGTTAAGGGGCTGCGAGATGAAGACCATGGCGGCGGCGGCACACCTAGGGCTGGTGAAGGTAGGTCGTGCGCGAGTGGGACTGCGAGGGAGACGAAAGGAGGAGCGTCGTGTTTTTTTTTTCTAGAAACAGGACGGAAGTAGACTCGTAGAAGCCCGTTAGGCCCAATTTCACACCAGACGTCCAAAATAGTCATCGGAGCAGCGGCCCAGCAAGGAAACGCTCGGTTTTAGCGAACACAAAGAGTAAATCTGACGGCTGAAAACATCCTAAACTGATGATCCAAAGGCTAAAAATGCTAATAGCCTGAGAGGGCTAGAAAGGTGCTCAGTTATAATGTATCTAAATATCCTTTTCAATTGCTCAAATGTCAATGTTGCAAATGTTCTTTTTTTATGTTCACTTAAGAATGGTTTTATATAGAGAGCTACGCCCATGTTGTATGCCAATGTTAGTCCTTAGATTAGTCAATGTTTTGTTTCAGCATATGCCCTCTATAGATTTTTTTTAAAGGTCTATAGAATTTGATCTGCAAGTTTTTTATCCTAATGGATACATCCTTATGAAGCTATTTATTGTTTGTAAGATGAATATTGTCTATGTCGAGTGAAGTAAGAGTGGATAACATTGGCAGTTGTTGAATCCGTAACCAGTTAGTTCTTCAACCCAGGTAATCACTTGAACCGAATATTTTCTGAGTTATAATTAAAGGTGGATGGTTACTTACAGATCTAACATATACCTTTTTGAAACTTGACCTTGTTTCAGTATATTGCTTAGAGGTAGCATGTCATGTATGAATTTAATTTCCAATGAGTGGACGCATTTATGCTCTTAACTTTCATATGCAATTAAGACTTTCCATTTTGGCTTTATTAGTCAATACATGCATTGCACGAACATGATTAACAGGGACAAAATGCCAAACACTTATGAGTGCACTTTATTATCAGTTCATCCCACATGGATTGTGCAACGTTTTGATGTAAGAGTAGATTTAGGTGGAAGTGAAGAGGAAGGAATACGAGTATTAAATAGGTTATGTGCATTCTTTACAGAACTCTTTCCCTTTTGTTACATGTTTTAGTTATATGGAATCATCCACCACATCTGTATCACTCGACTGCAAGCTTTGATTGGTTTGATGCTGCTCAATTGGACTTGTTCTGCGTTTCCTTGAAACATGGTGCATAAGCTTTTGATTGACCTGTAGCAGTTAGCTTGTCTTTTTTCTATTTGACCAGTTTTGTCAAAAAAAAAACGGACACCAAAATTTCTGATGAACTTTCCTGTACTATATAAATTTTACATGAAACTACAAGATAATCAATTAGCCTTGGTCTACTTTTCATATGGTCAAACTAGGCAGTAGGGTCAGGGTGATTGTTGTTTCATGTGTCATGTTATATGGATTTTGCTGCAATCACTAATTCTGAATTCAGGTTGAGTACAGGGTGGTTGTCCTTGTGCCCACTTAACGTTGTCAACTAGATCCTTTGTGCATTAGAATTCAGGTTGTCATATTTTTTTGCCTACCGCGCCCATTATGTTGTCGAGTGATGTTGAATTAACAGTTCAGTACATCATATTTGTTTCGATTGGTGATCCTATTGTAAATCATATATAACATTTTTTAAGTTAAAAAATGCCCAAATTGCTAGGATGGTCAAAGGGTATTACAAAGAGTGAGATAGATACATGGAAGGACATAGTACATAGCAAGGCACAGGGCACAGAGGACGCAAAGTTTCACTTATGGGCAGCTGAGCGAAAACAGTCGACCCAAGCAAGGCCCTCGTGGCGGCGGCCGGCACATAGCAAGGAGTTATATTCTTATTTTGTATGGTTAATTACCTAAACACAGTTGCTGCATAGCGGTTCCGCTTGCCGACAACGGTGAGGTGACGTGGAAATTGCCGTAAGATGCATATATTTCTGAATTCAGCAAAGTTGTCAAGAGCAAACATGTCTTCTTTATATTTGTAAAAGGCACATTTCCAGTAATTCTAGATACATGTTTGAAATTTTGAGTCCAGATATTTCTAAATTTGTGGTGACTAAGTGAGCTTTCATATTGCATTCATCATAGATTATCCAATGTAACGTAGACAATGCAATATAGACGGCTTAGAAGGATTCTATAAGCAAAGATTTTTTTGGGGAGAGACGTGCATTGCACGTGCAAGCTTACTAGTACGCGCAAATTCGCAAACAATCACAACGGGAACCCGGCGTTCCGTTGTGCGTTTGGGGCCTGGCATAGCGCCACGCCATCATGCATGACGCACGAATTGAATGGGCCGGTCTAGAAGGGCCGGGCGGATATGCCCGGCCCGATGCGGGCGGGCGGGCGGTGGGCGAGCGGTATTCCCCTTCTGCTTGCGAGATGCTGCAAAGCGCATCAACGACGAATGACTAGCGAGCAATTGAGACTGACGGACGTCGACGATCAGCTTGGTTTATGGTGCAACCATATATATAATACAGTAGAAGCAAGTGGTGAATATGAAAAAGTTGAATGTGGATAGATGCCTTGGGCCGTTGAGAGACGTGGACGGCATGCTGTTCGCCGGTCGCCGTCTGACGGGCCACAAGAAGAAGAAGGTCGACACGGCAGGCAACCGTGGAGAACCGGTTGAGCTTTGTTTGATGGATCCGGTCTAGCATCTTTCGCGCCATCTTTGCTGCGACTTGTGTCTTATTATTACTTTACTAGGAGTATCATCGTTATAGGAAAACACCGGCTACTGCGCTCACTTTACAATCCTCTCGAAAGAAATTAAAGCTGTGTCACTTTATATCAGGTTCCTTTTGGTCGCAAAGTTAACCGGCTTCGTTAGGTGACTGGCATCGCATCCCTCAACAGGGAGGACAAGTGGACAACGCACCGTGAAGAGGCATGCTTCTTGCCGGAATCTAGCGTAGTCACAGAGCACCATCTTTACTTATTGCTTTCGAACTTGACCCCGGTCAGTCACAGCACCTTGACCCCCTGACCCCTCCCAAAGTCGTTCAATTCCCTTCATCAAAGGTCAAAGTTGCGATCTATAGTGGACTAGTAGTATGCTACGTAATTTATTCCCTACTCCCTCTACATCTCTTTTTGTCCATTTTGATGACAAGTATTTCCGGACGGAGGGAGTACCTGTTAAAGCGAACCGGCACAGCACAATAGGAGTACATATGCATAACTTGCATCAAGAACATTCATATTACTACTAGAGTTATATATACATTTTCATCAGAGGACTGCTGGTCTGCTGCTTTGTCATTCTACCACGTTTGTTACAGGATATCTACAGCTTATTCTATGTATACTAGTACGCATTATACACGATGGTCCTCTTCTCTATTTCTGTCGCTCCTGTGTGATCAACGGCCTCTTGTAGTACCTCAGCAGCAGGGACCAGCAGACGACGCTGACGGAGGACGCGGCCATCGCGGCGCCGGCGACCCACGGCGGCAGCCGGAACCGGGTGGACGGGAACAGCACGCCCGCGGCGATCGGGATGCCGATGATGTTGTAGCCGAGGGCCCACACGTAGTTCATCCGTATGCGGAAGAAGGCCTTCCTGGACAGGTCGATGGCCGTGATCACGTCCTCCAGGTTGCTCTTCATGAGCACGATGTCCGCCGCCTCGATGGCCACGTCGGTGCCCGCGCCGATGGCCATCCCGACGTTGGCCGCCACCAGGGCCGGCGAGTCGTTGATCCCATCGCCGACCATCGCCACAGTTTTTCCAGACAGCTGCAGCGATCAATCAAAGGTTTAAAGGCAGTGAGTGGATGCGTGGCTGTATCCTGTTAATTACTGTGTGACAGCACCATCAATCAAAGTAACAAAGCAAAGGATATGGCCCTTTGAGAGGAAGCAAGGACATCGTCTAGTCTAGCTCACCTGAAGCTCCTTCACCTTCTCAGCCTTCTGCTCCGGCTTCGCCTCAGCTATGATGTTTTCGATGCCAACCTCCTTGCCGATGGCGTTGGCGGTTCCCCAGTTGTCCCCGGTCACCATTATGCACTCCACCTTCATTGACTTGAGGTATGATATCACTTCATGGGCGTTCGGCTTTATCGGATCAGACACAGAGATAATGCCGACTATTTCTTGATCCATGGCCACGATGATCCCTGTGTGTGCCTTCTCTTCCTCTTCCATGAGGATTTCTGAAGCTTCCACGGGGACGTCAATGTCTAACGACAGCATGAAGCTCTTGTTGCCCACGATGACACTCTTGTCACTGATCTTTGCCTTGACACCGTGTCCGGTCACTGAAATGAAATCCCTTGCTTCAGGCCAGATATGGGTTTCTTCCGGGTGGAATTTCTTGGCATGCTCCACTATCGCTTTCCCCAGCGGATGCTCACTGTTGACCTGAATTATCAATTACATTTGAGCAAGGTATCTTCCCAAGACACTACAAGAAAAATCTACTAAGACGCTGCAGACACATATATAGTTACAAGCATACCTCTGCTGCTGCAACATAGTCATAGAATTCACGTAGGACCATGTTTTTAAAGAGCCTGGTATTGACGACAATAGGCTTCCCAATGGTCAGTGTTCCTGTCTTGTCGAAAACAATGCAGTCCACCTGTAAAATCTCATACAAACGATGTTCGTCAACAATATGAAGGAGAATCTGCTAACACGTTTTCACTTTTATACTTATTGTTGATACCTTCTGCGCACTCTCCAGAGCTTGCCCACCCTTGATCAGAACACCTTGCGAGGCACCGACTCCAGTCGCAACCATCACAGCAGTTGGAGTTGCAAGTCCTAGGGCGCAAGGGCAGGCGATCACCATAACCGATATCCCGAACTGAAGAGCTAGCTGAAAGCTATCCATGGAAGATGGTATCCACGAGCTAGGGTAGCCATGAAACCTCCCAGCTAAGAACCATGTAAGCCAAGTAAGCAAAGAAAGAAGGATGACCTGCAAGCATGAAGCTGAATGTTCAGTACTCGTAAGAGTACAATGTTACCGGATTAACAAAGTGTAACTGAACTCACCAGGGGGACAAAAACTTTGGATATCTGATCAGCAAACTTCTGCACAGGAGCTTTTGCCATTTGGGCTGACTCTACTAGCCTTACAATCTGTGCCAGGGCACTCTCGGATCCGACAAATGTCGCCCTGACATGGAGCACACCATTCTCGTTCACCGTCCCTCCAATCACAGTGTCGCCCTTCCTCTTTGCCACGGGCCGTGATTCTCCGGTGATCATGCTTTCATTCACATGGCTCTGGCCCCAAATAACAAAGCCATCGGAAGCAACTTTCCCACCAGGTATGACTTTGATCACATCATTTTTCTGAATCAACCGACTGTCGATCTCTTTCTCGTTTACAACATTCCCTTCGTTGTCATATATCAGCACAGTTGCAGTTTCTGGTGCAAGATCCATCAGCTTGGCAATAGCCTCAGAGGTCTTTCCTTTTGCCAAGATCTCGAGGTATTTTCCAAGAAGGATAAATGATATGAGCATGGAACTTGTCTCAAAAAAGTCAGTTGACATATAATTCTCAGAAGTGGCAGCTCGGAGAACCGAGTAAACTGAGTAGAAGTACGCCGTGTTGGTCCCCAGAGCAATGAGCACATCCATGTTCGGTGAGCCATGACACATTGCCTTGTAAGCACCAGTGTAAAATTTGCGGCCAATTACAAACTGGACAGGTGTTGACAAGATCCACCGCAATAGTTCACCAATGCTCATCATGTTGACAACCTTTTTGTCCAGCCCATCCTTCAGCCCTGGGATGTACATGAACACCATGGAGGTTAGGAACACTGGAATTGTGAACAGTAAGCTCCACAAAAAGGACTGCCTGTACCGCGTTATCTCCCCATTTCTATGCTGCTCTCTTCCATCGGCTTCCGGATATATTGATACAGCAATATGACCAGATCCAGCTGACTCGATGACTTCAATGAGGTCTCGTGGACCTGTTTGGTCAGGCTTGTAAGAGATGGTTATCTTTTGGAGCTCGGTATCAGTTTTTATGTCTTCCACACCAGGAAGAGCTTGGACAGAACTTTTCACTATCATTACTGATCTCTCGTCGAGAATACCATCCACTTTGAGGTCTATCCTGCTCCGATCTTCTCCTGCGGTGACCAGTATTGCTTCAAAGCCAGATTCTTCAACTGCATTGACTAGTTGGATAGCAGCAACAACTCTCGGATTATAACGGATTTCTGCCTCTTCAATAGCCAGTGCAACGGAAGCTCTCTGAACCCCTGGAACAGCTTGCAAGGCGGATTCAACTGTATTTGAACAAGACGTGCAGGTCATTCCTTTTATGTGCAGCCTGCACACTAGAATGCTCTTTTCCTTAAGCTCCTCGTCAATCAGTTTAGCTCCAAAACCAACATCTTCAATGGTTTCCCTAATTTTTTCCTCCTGTACAAACGAAGGCAGACATGAACTTCAATCTCCAAATAAAATTATCAATAAATAGACACAAACTCTGTAAGAGCATGAAGTATTATTAATGAAGGAACATCTATATGTACATGCATAATTGTTTTCAGAATTTCTTGAGGTTTCAAAAAATAAAAACGGTTCGGTGTGGCCCAGGCTAACTTTCGACTTTTCACTACTTTAGCCATAGATGGTACTGCTATATTGAATAGGACACCTAAGTGTGGCACTATCGTCTAGCTATTACTGATTAAAGTTACTAGATGGAGCAAGAAATGACATCAGCCAAATCATAGGTGCCATCCAACAAGGAATTGTGTGAGCAAGCAGCCATTATGTTGAAATAGAGATGAACTTTTTTTGGATTCTACAATTCCAATCAAATGAAGTATCTCTCGTCATCCAACTAGAATAGTGCACTTACGCTGCAGGAAAAGGACTTCCAACAATAGGAAAAGTACCCCTATCATACCAATAATTTTCACTATACTGATAAAAAGGTTATGTACTTCCCGTTGTCTTCAAAAATAACAGTTCTTTCTCGAAAGATAATCAGAGATAACAATGGTGGGAGCGGGACAAGATTGCAACCCAAATGCTCCACTGATGAAAGAAAGTAATCATGAGATGCAAAATTTTCCAGAATAAGAAAATATTTACCAGCCTGAAAGTTTAATAACCAGTTGACATATGCTCAAGTCTAGTGGGAGGATCGCCAAGAACAGATAAAAAAAACCTGAAGTTATGCAACAGAGTGCACCGCAACCCGGTTAGAACAAAGGATGCACTGTGGGAAAGAGCAAAGGGTCGCTGGAAGTAGATCTTCTTTCCATGTGACCACCGTGTACATTAGTACATAGGTAGCCGGGTTCCATTACTTCAGCAGAGGCACAAGAGTTAACAAGTTGAAAACATTTAAGTACAAGTTTTTTGAGAAGATTGATACCTAAGGGTAACAATCTCCACAAGTAAGACACAAACTTTAGTTGATAAACTTTGAGATTCTGTTGTTGTACTTGTACACACATAGGCATATAATTTCTGGCTTGCAGAAAAGGTTATCAGCGTTTGTAGTTGAAAACTTGTAAACATCAACAATAAGTAGGAATCATCAATCTATTTTCCCAAATCAAGCTTCATACTGAGTCTGCAGCCTTGATTGGGAATGCAATGAGAAACCAAATCGACACTCTATGTTTTAAAGGCACGCGAAGTAGTTAGCAGTTTCACATCAGAAGCAAAGTTGTCTACGTGTAGCCTTCTGAACCACACAAAGTCAATAAATGCAAGAACTTTCAGGGCACCACCACCCCTTTAAAGGTTTCTCATTCAAAAAGAAAACCAATTAAGGCCACACGATGCTATTAACCGTACGTACCAACATTGGTTGTTTAGCAGGAGTTTTTGTTTATCCTCTGCCAATGTATTCTCCCATATATATACTGCCTAAATCCCCGAAGTAGTTGCACAGAGCGACACATTTGCCTCTATAAATCTATGGTCTATCACCTCGCAAAATTGCCAATGCTCCCAATATCAGCCAATTTTGCGAGGCTGGGACCTCCTAAAGCTAAAAACGCCCGTGTGTGTCAGTTTCCAGGGTTCCGATAAGGAGGCAATGCATATGCATGTGACTTGACGTGTAAGCACAGCAGCCACCATGCCTAACGGGATGAATCCTTGTACTCATCTATAACTGTACATCAAAAGTATGCACAGCATTTTCACTAAAGAAAACCTCAAAATAATCACACGCGACCATCTAAAATCCTAAATTCATCCGACCCCATGGCCGAACCCCACGCCCCTAAAATGCAACTGCCGGCGGATGTTGAGCTGAGCGTGCTTAACAATTGATGAGGAAGGGCCCAAAAATCAGGGTGCTCTGCTCTGCTCACCGAGACGAATGCCGGGTAGAAGGCGACCTGCGCGCGGCAGCCGAGGACGTCGACTGCGGCGTCGTGGATGCCGGGGAGCCGCTTGACGGCCTTCTCCACCGACCCGGCGCACGCGGCGCATGTCATACCGGTCACCGCGAACACCGCCACCTTCTCCTCCTCCTCCTCGGCCGCCCCCGCCGCGGCCTCCAGATCGCCGGCGACCGCGGCCGCCTTGGTGCGCCGCGGCACGGGCGCGTACCGCGGCCGCAGCGCGAGGCGGTGGCCGCTCCCCTCGGCGCCGCCGCCGCCGCCGCCGCGGAAGCAGGCGAGGAAGAGGGCTCGAGTGCCCGCCGCCATACCGAGAGAGGGTCTCCGTCCGGGAACGGCGGTCGCCGGAGCTCGCGACGATCACTGACTGGGGAGTTGCTTGAGAGTGCTTCGGACATTGCCGGATTTATAGGGCGGGGAGGGTGGCGCCGATCGTGTGCGCTTCTTTTTCCCGAAAATGAGACTGTGGGAGAGCGTCGTTAAAGCAAAGCGAATTCATAGTGCTCGCATCGTCGGACTAGAATATGGCTACTAACACGTCAGTCGCGTAGGCAGGTGGAGAATTCCGGTATAACTGATTGGAAAGATCAAATTGCAGACACAAGCAATATTGTTTGGGTTCCGTCGTGTGGCTAACACATGGTGTACACGGCCTTGTACCTGTAGAGCGCAACGCAAACGCTGGCAACTTTCATGAGCGAAACCTACGCCACCGCAATCTTTTCTCTCTCCGGTCTCTCCAAATTATATACAGTCTCTCTCTCTCTCTCTCTCTCTCTCTCTCTCTCTCTCTGTGGACGCCTTCTCCTAAAAAGTAAAAACCGCATCTCACACCTCTTATCGCTTCCTCTACTAATCCTAATTAAAGACAACGCGTCCATCCTTACAAACTCTCCCTCACTCTTCTCTCCCTCTATTTGGTTTGATAGAACAATGTCTGTGCATTGCAACAGGATTTAAATATTCTAGTACGTTTGCAATTTACCTGTCAATAATAATGTGATTTTTAAAATAAATGTTCATCAAATTCTGACCGTGAATTACCTTATATTTGGATTAGAAGTTTGGTAAGTAAATTAAAGTGGAATTGGTTTAGAAGGTAAGTAAATTAAGGTGATTGATTATCATATACCTGTAAGGTTTGACGAAAGGATGATGGGAAGAAAGGTGAAATGGGAACCTTAAGTTCTTTTTAAGCAGTAGAGACTTTATACTCTCATCTTTGTCATCTTACCTTTTTTCCCTTGAAAACCACATCAATTGTCCAACCTCTTGTTTATTTACCATATAAAGTTTATTTTTCTTTGGTAAGTCAACAAAGTCTTAATGAATGGGGATTTACCAAAAACATCCTATTTTTAAAACACAATCACACTTATGTGGGGGCAGATAAATCACGGGATAACCTACTAGAATATTTATCGCCAGGTTGCAACACACAAGCATTAAAACACGTGCAGCCGCAAAAAACATTTGGAATTTTCTTTTCTCATAACTTGGATTGAGTATAACTTGGACACTTTTTACGATTGAGCAACAACAACTTGCCGACGAAAACATCTCGCGGTGACTAGAATTGCCATAGACAACATAATTTCAATACACTAGTCCAAAATTTGCGAAAGTTAAATACTAATAGTGTAATTTAAACAAAACATCATTATA